>NC_080590.1:56171562-56475000 GCF_029962835.1 Magnolia sinica
ATCCTAAATTATATCGTAGTATGATTGGTAGTTTACTTTATTTAACTGCAAGTAGACCTGATATTGCTTTTAGCATTGGAACTTGTGCTAGATATCAGTCTGACCCTAAAGAATCACATTTAATTGTTGTTAAGCGGATTATGCAATTTGTCCCAAGTTCAACAAATCTGGGTCTCTGGTATCCACATGATACTAGTTTTCAGTTGGCTGGGTACACAGATGCTGATTGGGCTGGTAATATCGATGATAGGAAATCAACCATTGGTGGTTCTTTCTATATTGGGAACTGTTTAGTCTCTTAGTTTAGCAAGAAACAAAGTTCCATATCGCTATCTACTGCTGAGGCTGAATACATCACAGCTGGAAATGCTTGTACTTAGCTGGTATGGATGAATAGAATGTTAAGTGATTACAGAATTACACAGGATTTAATGGTTTTATATTGTGATAATTCCAGTGCAATTAATATATCTAAAAATCCAATCCAGCATTCACGAACCAAGCACATTGACATTAGATATCTTTACATTCGTGAATTAGTGGAAGAAAAGACAATTTCATTGGAATACATTCCAACCGTGACTCAACTTGCTGACATTTTCACTAAACCGCTCAACAAAAGCAGGTTTAATAAATTAAAATGTGATCTTGGAATGTTCAATTTAATTTGATTATTCATGCATTTGTATATTATAATAAATATATATTTGTAATTTATTTGTTTAAATTTTAAAATTATGTGAAAAATGCATGTCTTTGTGTATACACGACCAGTCGAGGACGTCCTAGACCAGTCGTGGTACAACCGGTCGAGGACGTCCTAGGACCAGTCGTGTAGCGCGCTGGATCACTTTAATTTAGGGAAAAACTCTTTCTTCCTCATTTCCTCTTTACTCTCCAATGGGCCGTAGCACGACTAGTCGTACCCAACTTCTTGATTCATTAAGGTTAGTGCATTATTTCTATTTTTTTTATAGATTCATGCTCTAATCACTTCATTTTCTTTCCCGGAGTGTTTGATTTCAAGTTTTCTTGAAATTTTTGGGGTTTTCTTCTCCAAAATCTGATTTTGAAGAAACTCACTCTACATCTTTTACAACCTCTTAATTCCTTCATTTCTTAGTTGTAAATGGATTCTAGAGGTAAAAAGAAAACTTCTTGTGGTACATCATCTTCTAGATCGACACCTATCACACGGCGTCACCTTCGGTCATCCGAAGATGATCCCTCCTATGTGCAGGATTTGCAGTTGCGCAATGTGATAGTTGAGCGACCTATAGATATTGTACATCTTGCTCCTTTTGATCTCTTTCCGCTTCTCCAATATATAGGATGGGATAACATTCTACATTGGGGTGGGCCGGCATACCGGTCTATTGCGCAGGTTATGTTCACATGCATTTCTGATTTCTCTACAGAAAATTTAACTTTTAAAATTGCTACTAGAGAAGGCTCATTTGAAGTTGATCATCATCTAATATCTGGCCTAATGGACTTACCCGTCAATGATGAGGGTATTTCTATTAGTTCTCTAGTTGAAAAACCTTCTAAATCAGAAAAACGTATGCTTACGAGGGCATTATGGAATATAGATGCGCAATGGACTCAAAATGCGAATGCACTTGCTTCAAGATTTTTGTTACCCAGAGTCTTTCATAAGATTTTTATTTCAAATGTCTATCCTAGGTCTGGTAACAAAACTGAACTCACTGCTTTCATGGTTCGGATTTTGCATTCCATCATTTCTAGTGTTAATATCTATCTTCCTTCATTGATCTGTCATTCTATTATCCAATTTCGTTTCCATCCTAGCCACAGCGATATTCCATTTGTATATCTTATGACTGTGTTAGCTACTCATATGCTAGTTGCTATGCCTGTTGGACAGGCACCCATTCAACACCTCATCTTCAACAATAAAAATATATACAAGATGAATTTGAGATTGGCTGATGACCAAGTGAATGTGGGTGTTGGTGAAGTTGAAGCAGTGAATGAAGAAGAAGGCAGTTTACCTGATGATGTGAACATGAATGATATATTTGATGAGCTCGAATCAGATTCCGAGGCTGACCCTGATTATCAGCCTTCTAATTTTGCTGAGAGGTTATATTCTCTTGAGGAAAAGGTGGCTCAAATACGTGTAACCCAAGATTCTCAATTTACTTATATGCGCAAATATATGAGGGGCATTAACAAGGGTTTACACCAAATTGATCCATATATTCCTGCTCCTTCTAGATCTGATTGAATTTTTGTTTAGTTTGTAATAACTCTTTTAATACATTGCCTTCTTTCAGTTTGTTAGACTGAATTTGGATGAACTTGGTTTATGTTGGTTATTTATATATTTGCCCTTTATTTGCTTATATCTTGAATTATCTGCTCCCTTATTCCTTTTGTGTTCTCCATATCTTGATTTCTTCCTTTGTCATATTGTGACAAAAAGGGGGAGAAGTTTGGCATGCTTTGTGGATTTGTGGATATGTGGATATGGATATGGTAGATATGTAGTTTTTTTCTTTCTTTCCTTGTGAATGGGGGAGGAGTTAAGTAAGGGGGAGTAGTGTTGATGCTGCCAAATAAAAACTTATAACAGTGGAATAATAAAGAAAATGATAGCCAAATTAAATAACAATGCAAGAAAGAAAAACAACCTCAAAATTCAGATCTTGAGAGGTTGATACAAACGTTATTCTAAGAACAACCTTACACCAAAACAGAGTTTATGGTAGGACAACCTTATTTCTAGAAAGGTCTTTGTATCAAGTCTCAAATCGAAGAGGAAAACAAAAACAAATATGAACTGAATTGAAATAACTTGTAATTAAAGATGTATTGTTCTAGGGACTGCCATACACCATAAAAATGGCAGGGCAACCTTTCTGGAACAACTTTCAAAATGAAATTGAAAAACAAGCTTATAAATGAATAGCAGAAAGTAAATTCTAAGCTATTACAACATTCTCACAAAGCTAGAAATAATTACAACAAACACCACCATAAAAACATCACAAAAAAAGAATAAAAACAATAAAAAGAATAAATCAAACAACCACAACTCAAAGGATTTATAGTGGTTCGCCTGTGTGTTCACCAACTGTTATCCAACAGCCACACAAAAAGCTACTCCACTCCTAATATCCTCACACAGGGGATATTAGCGTTCACTAAAAATATGTTTTCCCAGGTTCACCCAAAACCCTTACAATTGTGTCTTTGTATGTGGGCTTACACAATTAAAAAAACCCCACTTCTGAGTTTTCCTGGCTTTCCTCAGATTACCAATATAACAAGATTTTTCTGGCATATATTGAAATAAACCAATATTATAGAAAGGAATTTACAATATGTAAAATACCTGAATATCTTCTTCGTCGTAGCAGCCCGGTAGAACTAAATCAAAGTAGATGATTGAATGTCCAAGTTCAATGTCCAGTATTCGATTACAATGGTTCTAGATTTAATTGATTTTAAATTAAACCAAACAGGGCTTGCCTTAATTGATTTTGATTCCAAAGAACGGGAATAACACTTCCTCTTTTCAAATCAGATTAATAGAAACAAAATCAATTAAAATAAAGCTAAGGAAAGAAGATATTAAATAAGCACACTTAGCTTAGATGGAGCACAAAATTATCTCTCGAAGTTCGACGAAGATTGGCTTGAATACTATAATTAAATCGATGATTTCTTGAGATTCGTGCTCTATTTATAGGTGAGAAGATCAGGTCTTTGAACTCGTCTAGAGTGCTCTTCGACTAGTCGAAGCCATAACAGATATTTGAAAGATTAGGCGGGATAAGCTCGAGCTTCTACGATCGTCGTAGCCCTCCTACGATCGGTCGTAGGTCACCTACGAGGTCGTAGGTCCTGAATATCTTCCCTGGACTTCGAGTCGTAGATTCTACGATTGGTCGAAGATGCGTCGACACTGTTCCTACGATCGGTCGAAGTCTCCAGGACTGGTCGAAGGCTAACGATTTTATCCGGAATTTGTAACAAACTTACGATCGATCCAGGAATTTCTTAGATCGGTCGAAGCAAGTCTAGGACTAGTCGGCAGACCTAAGACTGGTCGAAGAACAGACCAATCACATGTAAAATAACATTCGACTTATGTATCCGAAATGACCTACTTCTAAGGTCATCCTATGGTCAAACAAACCTCAATCATGAAGTATGGACATTGAAACAAGAGACCATGAAGAATGAGCCTTGAAGTCTTGATGTAGATTAAACCTTGAAGTAGCTCAATCTTGAAAGTGGCTTGAGTTTCAGCTTGAGTCTTGAGTTCAGCTTGAGTTTCAACTTGAGTCTTGAGATCAGCTTGAGTTTCAGCTTGAGTCTTGATTTCAGCTTGAGTCTTGCCTTGTGAGCAGTTCTTGCATTCAAGATCTTGTCTTGTGATCAGTTCTTTCATTCAAGATCCTGAGTCTTGTACTTGAGAGCTTTGCTTGATGTGAGCTTAGCTTGTTCATGTATGTTGATCCTTGAGAGAGCTTCACTTAAGCAGGTTATATATAACATAACAGTGATTTTGGCACCACAAATTTGACAACAAACAGGGATATAAACTATAGCACTTACAATCTCCCCCTTTGTCAAATTAGTGACAAAACACATAACCAAACAAAAGTAAAACAACTGGTTAATACATGCAAATCAATAATCAACATTTAACATTCAACCAGTTTCAACATTCAACAAGAAACAAGATCAAACAAGATCAAACATATATTCTTCTTGACACCCCACTCCCCCTGAGTAACATAACCAATGCTACTCCTCTCACAATCACATTAACAACAAACCATTCTCCCCCTTTTTGTCACAATATGACAAAGGAGAACTAAATAAAGGAATGAGAGTAAACATGAGGAGGAAATAGAGTATAGCAAAAGAGTCATAGAGATACTCAAGATAGCATCACAGATATCCAGCATAAATATTACATTAAGAACAAATATCCAGCATAGAATCCAACTCAAACTCAATCAAACAAGAGCAAAGTAATAAAGTTATTACATACCAAAAGTCTCATAGAAACTAGTCAGAATTAGAACTTGAAGATGGAGCAGGAATAGAAGGATCAAGTTGGTGCATGCCTTTGTTCAAGCGCCTAAGATATTTGCGCATATACTTGAATTGCAAATCATGAGCAACAGACATGTTCTCCAACTTAACATTAATATTCTCAACTCTACCTTCTAATGCACTCAGACGTGCATCAACATCAGATGGTACAAAATCTGGATCATTAGCTGAGTCAGAATCCAGTCCTCAAAAATATCATCCATATTAATATCAACACCAGCTTCTTCAGGACCACCACCACCACCACCTTGTTCAGGAAGCAGATCCAACTTCATCTTATTAATATTTGTATTGTTGAAGATCAGATGATGGATAGGTGCTTCATCAACAGGCATATCGACTAACATATGAGTAGCCAATACAGTCATAAAGTATGCAAATGGAATGTCACTATGACCAGGATGGAGTCGAATAAGAATGAAATGACAGATTAAGGAAGGCAAACAAATCGAGTACCATTTGAGATAGCATGGATAACACGAACCATAAATGAAGTTAAATCGATTTATTACCCGATCGAGGATACTGATTAGACACAAAGATTCTGAGAAGAATTCCGTATTTGGGTAACAAATACCTTGCGGGAGCGCATTCCCTTTTGAGTCCATTGAACATCCATATTACACAAGTCTCTAGTGAGCATGCGTTTTTCAGCCATTGAGGGTTTATCGGTTAAGTTATGAATTGGAATACCCTCATCATTCACAGGAATTTCCATAAGGGCTGAAATTAAATGACGATCAACGTCAAATGGCCCTTCTCTAGTAGAAATTTGAAAAGTTAAATTATCCTGTGAAAATGCACTAATACATGAAAACATGGATTGGGCAATGAACCGGTATGCAGGCCCACCCCAATGCAATAAGTTAGTCCAACCTACAACTTCAAGCATAGGAAGGATGTCAAATGGAGCAATATGATTGACATCAACAGGATGTTCAACGATAACCTTACGAGATCTAATGTCCTTAACAAATGATGGATCATCATTGGGAACAAGAAGATGACGTTTAGATATAGGGGTAGATCTGGAGGAAGAAGAAGGACCACGTGAAGTAGTTTTCTTACCTCTAGAAGCCATTTGCAACAAGGATTTAAAGGAATAAAGAAGTTGCAAAGGATTGAGAAGAGGGTTTGCTCAAAACAGATTTTTCAAAATCTCAACCCCAAATCTCAATGATTTTCAAGATAGAAAGCTTCAAGAGAGAAAAGGAAGCAATCTTGACACAAATATGCAAAAAAAAACGGATTTGGAACACTAACCTTGAAGAACTTGAAGGATGGGTTCGACGAGTCGAAGTTCGGCTCCAAGGAGAAGAAAGAAGAAATGAGGAAGAAAGAGAAAAATTCCCAATTTCAAGTGAAACCCGTGCTCCACGACTGGTCGTGGGTATCTACGACCGGTCGTAGTACGACTGGTCGTGTATACTCACGACTGGTCGTACAAACCCCAAAAAATTCAATATCTTGCAATATACACAAAAATTGAAATTTAGTCTAGCAAATATATACAATAATATACAAGAAGGCATAAATTATCAGTTTAAAATGCACATGCCAAGATCAAATTTCATCTTTTTGAACCTGCTTTTATCGAGAGGTTTTGTGAAAATGTCAGCTCGTTGAACTTCGTAGGAATATATTCTAGAGATATAACTTTTTCTTCTACTAATTCCCTTATATAATGAAATCTAATGTCAATGTGCTTAGTACGAGAATGTGTAATAGGATTTTTTGAAATATTTATCGCACTGGAATTATCACAATGTAATAACATAGAATCTGTTTAATTCCATAATCACTTAGCATTCGTTGCATCCAAACAAGTTAGTACATGCATTACCAGCAATAATATAACCTGTTGAAAGTGAAATAGAATTTTATTTCTTACTAAACCAGAAACTAGACAATTTCCAATAAAAAACAACCACCACCGGTTGATTTTCTATCATCTAGATTACCAGACCAGTCAGAGTACCCAACTAATTGAACATTGGTTTCATGAGGATACAAGAGACCGAGATTTACAGGTATTTGCGACATATCTAATAATTCGCTGGACCAGGAATCAAGTGAGATTCTTTTGGATCGATTGATATCTTGCGCAAATACCAACACTTAGAGAAATATCAAGTCTACTAGCTAGATATAACAAACTACCAATCATACTCCGATAAAGTTTTGAGTCAACATTTTTACCATTAGAGTCTTTTGATAGTTTCGTGGTAGTACTCATAGGAGTATCGAAATTCTTACCATTCTCAAATCCAAATCTCTTGATTAGATTCAAGGCATACTTAGATTGAGAAATAAATATTCCTTCGATTGTTGCTTTACTTGCAATCCAAGGAAATAAGTCAATTCCCCAACCATGCTCATTTCAAACCGTGATTTCATCAAATCTGCAAACTCAGTAGTCAAGTTAGTACAAGTTGATCCATAAATGATATCATCAACATAAATCTACACCATTAAGATATGATCATTTTGTTTTTTAACAAACAGAGTTTTATCAAAAGATCCCATTTGAAAATTATGAGTTAAAAGAAATTTCGTTAGTTTCTCATACCATGCCCTAGGTGCTTGTTTTAATCCATAAAGTGCCTTTTAAGCCGATACACATAATCAGTATTTTTGGAATCTTCAAAACCCATTAGCTGTTCAACATAGACTTCTTCATGTAAATCGCCATTTAGAAAAGCACTTTTCACATCCATCGATAGATCTTTATCTTTTTAAAACATGCAATGGATATAAATAGTCCGATAGATTCAAGACGTGCTACTATCGGTGCAAAGGTTTCATCGAAATCAATCCCTTCAATTTGAGTATAACCTTGTACCACCAGTCTAGCCTTGTTTCTAATTATATTTCCACATTCGTCCGACTTATTTTTGAAAATCCATTTTGTTCCAATGATGTGTTTATCTTTAGGTCTTGGTACGAGATACCAAACATCATTTCTTATGAATTGGTTGAGTTCATCTTGCATCGCAACAATCCAGTTCTCATCAGTAAGCGCTTCTTTTACGTTAGATGGTTCAATTTGGGATGTAAAACATACATAATTACATATATCCTCAAGTTGTCTACGGGTGCGAACACCAGTGAGAGGGTTTCCAGGAATTTGTGTGGTTGGATGATCTTTAACAGTCCTCAACTCAGAATCAGTTTGATTTGATGAGGTATCAGGTTTATCAATGATTAGTACTTCATCATTATCTGAATTAAAAGTTGGTGTGTTTAAATGATCATCAATGACAACATTAATGGATTCTTGAATCACACCAGACCTTGTGTTCAGGACCCTATAAGCTCGACTGTTTAAAGAGTATCCTAGAAAAATACCTTCATCACTCTTCGTATCGAACTTTCCCAAATTTTCACGATCACGTAAAATATAGCACTTGTTGCCAAAAACTCGAAAGTATTTAACAGTAGGCTTTTTATTGAACCACAATTCGTAAGCCGTTTTATTATTATCTTTTTTAGTGTAGACTCGGTTAATAATATAGCAAGCTGTGTTGACTGCTTCAGCCCAAAGATTTTTAGAGAGCTTCATGCTATTCAACATGACATTAGCCATTTCTTGAAGCACCCTATTCTTCCTTTCTACAATTCCATTTTGTTGTGGAGTTTTGGGAGCAGAGAATTCATGTAATATTCCTTGGTCGGCAGAACTTCTCAAAATTGCTATTCTCAAATTCAGATCCATGATCACTACGAATTTTACTGATTTGAGAAGATTTTTCAGTTTGAATCCTTTTGAGAACTTTTCTTACTTCTTCAAGGGTTTCAGATTTATCCCTTAAGAAGACTACCCAAGTGAATCTGGTAAAGTCATCAACTATTACCAAGATGTACTTTTTCCCACCTCGACTTTCTGTTCTGGTAGGTCCTATCAGATCCATGTGGAGAAGTTCGAGTGGTCTTGATGTGGTATTTGAATTACCCTGTTTGTGTGAGTTCTTTGTTGGTTTGCCTATTTGGCACTCACCTCAGATTTTATCTAATTTCTGAAGTTTGGGTAAACCTCTTACAAGTTCTCGTTTGCTCAATCGATATAAATTTCGATAATGTACATGTCCAAGACGTTTGTGCCATAAATCGGTCTCGTCCGTATGGACCATGTAACATGTTTGATTAGATGAGCTGGATTCACTAATAATATAGCAATTTTCAGACGTTCTACGTCCGGTTAATATTACAGAACCCTTATTATTTAATATCTCACAGCTTTGATTAGAAAACCGAACATTATAGTTATTATCACATATTTGTGATATACTAAGCAAGTTGTGCTTTAGGCCTTCAACATATAAAACATTTTTAAACACAGGAAGATTAAAAAGTTGAACCGTACCTTGGCCTATTATCTTGCATTGCTACCATCACCAAATGTGATCGACCCATCAGTCATATCTTTCAGATCGGTGAATAAAGCTTTGTCACTGTCATATGCCTGGAGCATCCACCTGTCTAGGTACCACTTTGAATGACTTGTTGCTTTGAAAGCGGTGTGAGCAACCAAGCGGTGACTTTAGGAATCCATTTCATAATTGTTTTGGGTTTAGGAACATAGTTGGTCTTCTTTTGTGTATACTTGTAGGAATGACCTATAGAGTTAGATTTTAATAGCTCCTTGAGTAAATCAACTATCTTTTCAGCTAGTGGATTTCGATTCTGATTAAAGTTGACATGGTTGTTTCTAAGTTTTTGAAAAGTTTTTGAATTTTTAGAAAAATCTTGATAAGTACTTTTCCCTTTTGAGTTTGAGGACTCTCCTTTAACAAACATAGGAGGAGTATATTTTTGTTTAGGAGGTTGATTTTTATCATAGCCCAACCCGGATCGATCACCACATTTTCTTGATCCGGATAACAATTTTTCTAACTTTGGATCACCTTGGGCATATTTCCATGTGTCCTTTAAACTCAAAAGAGGAAACTTCACTTTTAAGTTTCTCAATTTCAGATTTTAAATCAACAATTTGAGAGTTTTTAAATTCCAAATCGCATTTTGATTTTTCAAAATTATCGGAAATTTGTGATTTTTCTAAGACAAGCGATTCAAAACAATTTTTGAGTTTAGAAAACTTTTCTTTTTGAAGTTTAAGTTTGAGAATTTTACAACTTTCCTTATATAGGGCATTGTAAGCATCTTGAAGATCATCTTCATTTTCACATTCACTATTCAGATTTTCTTCACTTGTAGAGTCATTATCTCTGAAAATGTGAATTTGGCTAGAGTCATAAGAGCTTTGACCTCATTGCCCGACTCGGTTTCAGAATATTCTGATTCAGAAGAACCTTCAGAATCCGATGATTCATCCCATGTAGCCAACATACCCTTCTTCTTGGGTTTGTCCCTTTTAGGACATCTATTTGCTAAGTGCCCATATTCTAGACGGTTGTAACATTGACTATCTTTCAAAGATTTTCGAGATTTGGGTCTAAACTTCTTTTTGTCATTTGATTTTTGAAAATCAACTCTTTTCTTGCTTTTGAAAATTTTGTAAAATTTTTTAGCTAAAAGAGCCATGTCATCTTCTGAATCAGATTTTCTTTTGAACTACATTTAGAAGATTTTAGAGCGATAGATTTACCTTTAGGAGCTTTAAAGTTTAACTCGTAGGTTTGTAGAGAACCAACTAGTTCTTCAACCCTCATATTATCCGTATCACGAAGTTCTTGGATTGCGGTTACTTTAGAATTGAACCGTTCAGGAAGTGAGCGTAATATTTTTGCACATACTTTACTTTCCGGGATTTTATCGCCAAGACCCCACATTGAGTTTACAATGTCATTCAATCTAGTGTAAAAGTCCATAAACATCTCATTTTTCTCCATATGAATTTCTTCAAATCTGGTTGTGAGGAGTTGGACTTTAGATTTTTGACAATTGTAGTACCCTCGTGTGTCATTTCTAATATATCCCAAGCTTGCTTTGCGATCACAAGAGATGATTCTTTTGAACTCATCCGGTGATAGTGCGTAAGTAATTGCATTTAGTGCTTTAGCATTTGCACTACTCTCACTTTTCTCAAGGGTGGTCCATTGGTAATATGGTGTGGTTTTCATAGACTTTGAACCATCAACCCCAGAAACTTCCATGATAGGAGGATTCCATTCAGTCACTGTGGCTTGCCACACATTTTCATCCATTGATTTGAGGAAGATCCTCATTCCGGCTTTCCAATAAGCATAGTTGGAGCCATCAAAGGGTGGAGGCCTAATGACTGAAAGGCTATCAAAATTTGACATCTGAATAGCTTAAATCGTTAGCTCAGAATTAAATCCAAGAATTAAAAAGGAGCTATTAGGCTTTGATACCACTTGAAAAGGCCAAGCTATATGTCCTAGAGGGGGTGAATAGGACAATGCCAAATAAAAACTTATAACAGCAGAATAATAAAGAAAATGATAGCCAAATTAAATAACAATGCAAGAAAGAAAAACAACCTCAAAATTCAGATCTTGAGAGGTTGATACAAACGTTATTCTAAGGACAACCTTACACCAAAACGAGTTTATGGTAGGACAACCTTATTTCTAGAAAGGTCTTTGTATCAAGTCTCAAATCGAAGAGGAAAACAAAAACAAATATGAACCGAATTGAAATAACTTGTAATTAAAGATGTATTGTTCTAGGGACAGCCATACACCATAAAAATGGCAGGCAACCTTGCTGGAACAACTTTCAAAATGAAATTGAAAAACAAGCTTATAAAGGAATAGCAGAAAGTAAATTCTAAGCTATTACAACATTCTCACAAAGCTTGAAATAATTACAACATTCACCACCATACATACATCCCACAAAAAGAATAAAAACAATTAAAAGAATAAATCAATCAACCACAACTCAAAGGATTTATAGTGGTTCGCTTGTGTGTTCACCAACTGTTATCCAACAGCCACACAAAAAGCTACTCCACTCCTAATATCCTCACACAGGGGATATTAGCGTTTACTAACGAATAGGTTTTCCCAGTTCACCCAAAACCCTTACAATTGTGTCTTTGTATGTGGGCTTACACAATTAAAAACCCCCACTTCTGAGTTTTCCTGGCTTTCCTCAGGATAACCAATATAACAAGATTTTTCTGGCAAATCTTGAAAGAAACCAAAATAATAGAAAGG
Organism: Magnolia sinica; assembly: GCF_029962835.1. NCBI lineage: Eukaryota > Viridiplantae > Streptophyta > Magnoliopsida > Magnoliales > Magnoliaceae > Magnolia > Magnolia sinica. The sequence goes on from NC_080590.1 coordinate 56,183,802, forward strand.
AATTTACAATATGTAAAATACCCGAATATCTTCTTCGTTGTAGCAGCCCGGTAGAACCAAATCAAAGTAGATGATTGAATGTCCAAGTCAATGTCCAGTACTCAATTACAATGGTTCTAATTCTAATAGATTTTAAATTAAACCAAAAGGGCTTGCCTTAATTGATTTTGATTCCAAAGAAAGGGAATAACAATTCCTCTTTTCAAATCGGATTGGAATAGCCGAAACAAAATCAATTAAAATAAAGCTAAGGAAAGAAGATATTAAATAAGCACACTTAGCTTAGATGGAGCACAAAATTATCTCTGAAGTTCGACGAAGATTGGCTTGAATACTATAATTAAATCGATGATTTCTTCCGAGATTCGTGCTCTATTTATAGGTGAGAAGATCGGTTCTTCGACTCGTCTAGAGTGCTCTTCGACTAGTCGAAGCCATATAGATATTTGAAAGATTAGGCGGGATAATCTCAGACCGTTCTACGACTGGTCGTAGCCCTCCTACGACTGGTCTTCGACTGGTCGTAGGTCCTGAATATCTTCGCTGGACTTCGAGTCGTAGATTCTACGACTGGTCGAAGATGCAGAAACACTGTTCCTACGACTGGTCGAACAGATTCCAGGACTAGTCGAAGGCTAACAGATTTTATCCGAAATTTGTAACAAACTTACGATCGATCCAGGAATTTCTTAGATCGGTCGAAGCAAGTCTAGGACTAGTCGAGGCAAGACCTAAGACTGGTCGAAGAATGACCAATCACATGTAAAATAACATTCAACTTATGTATCCGAAATGACCTACTTCTAAGGTCATCCTATGGTCAAACAAACCTCAATCATGAAGTATGGACATTGAAACAAGAGACCATGAAGAATGAGCCTTGAAGTCTTGATGTAGATTAAACCTTGAAGTAGCTCAATCTTGAAAGTGGCTTGAGTTTCATCTTGAGTCTTGAGTTTAAGCTTGACTTTCAACTTGAGTCTTGAGATCAGCTTGAGTTTCGGCTTGAGTCTTGAGATCAGCGTGAGTCCTGTTTTGTGAGCAGTTCTTGCATTCAAGAGTCTTGTCTTGAGATCAGTTCTTTCATTCAAGATCCTGAGTCTTGTACTTGAGAGCTTTGCTTGATGTGAGCTTAGCTTGTTCATGTATGTTGATCCTTGAGAGAGCTTCACTTAAGCGGGTTATATATAACATAACAGTGATTTTGGCACCACAAATGTGGACATTTAACCATCATTGCCCATTAATGTGAACATTTAACCAACATTGCTCCCAAGGAGTGGCCCACATAAGGCCTAACATATAATGGGCCCATGGCCTCACACAAGGGCCTCATACATAACATAATGGGCCACATACAATCTTAATGGGCCTTACACAAGGGTCTCATACATCAAGTGGGCCGCATCACATGGGCCTCATCACACCACAATGGGCCTCATCCCATAGGCCTCAAGTACATCATAATGGGCCTCACCAAATGAGTCACATATACTTCACAATGGGCCTTACGGGCCACATACACATCATAATGGGCCTCATTATATGGGCCATATATACTTCATAACGGGCCTCATGAGGTAGCCCATGGTCCAACCAAACTAAATGGATAGTAATGCACATACATCAAAGTGGCCCTGTGCAATGGGCCTTAATTGGATGGCCTAGTCACACAATACACATCATGGTGGACCCCACGTCCCATGGACGGTGTGGATATACATCAAGGTGGGGTCCATGTCCAACTGGATTGGACGGCGAAGATGAAATACGTACAGCATGGTGGGCCATGTCCAGCCCATCTGGACGGATGGTACAGATATACAACACATACTGCAAGGTGGGCCCCACCCATCCAGCGAACGGACGGTGTGGATATGAAACACACACATCATGCGGGCTCACCGTCCAAAAATACTGGACGATGATAAAACACATATAACATGGTGGTCCCCACCGTCCACGTGCTGGACAATGGGATGTAACACATACATCAGTGGGCCCCACGTCCTTAGATGGATGGTATGGATGTCACATGTGTGCGCCAGGGCCCTACCATCCCAGACAGGGGACGGTGAGGATATAACTCATACCTCATGATCAAACGCACAGAACTTGCTAACGTCAATACATCAGCTATATATCTGGTGGGACCCACAGAGCTTGCTGGCGTCAGTACAGCAGCTATATAGCTGGTGTAAGCGTACACCAGCCAATCCTCTTCTACAGAGGTGGGTCCCACGAGGGTGGGGTCCATGGCTAGACGGTGTGAGTAAAGCACATCTAGCATGGTGGGGTTTCCACCATCCAGTCATCTGGACGGTGTGGATGGAGCACATACAGAACGATGGGCCCCACGGATGAACGGCTGTGCATACAACACTTACCTCATACAGGCACCATGGACGGACGGGGTAGATAAGCACGTACATCATGGTGCGTCCAGCACCGCACCACACTGGACGGTGCGGACAACATATACATTTTGTTGGGTCCCACACGTGCCATCAAGGCAGCCCCATGGCCTAAACGGTGTAGATCAAACACTTACATCAGTGGGACTCACCGTCCCTTGCTGGACGATGTGGGTATACACCACATACATCATGTGGGACCCATGGTCTGGACGGACAGGGTGGATACAACATATATCTTATGTGGGACCCACCGTCCTTGCTGTTGGACGGTGGAGTCACCATGCGTGAAACCAAGGTGGGTCCACACGTGTGACCCACAGCTCTGAATACAAGCAGATATTTGTGATTTCCTTCATGCAGGTTTGTTCAAAACAGACAGCTTGGTGGGCCCTACCCACTGGGCGGCCGGCCCAGCTGGACGACGTGGATGGCATACATGCCATGGTGTGGTCCACTAATATGGATAGCGTGGATCACATTCATACATCAAGGTGGGCCATCCATTAGAAAAGAGATAGAGAGAGAGAGAAGAAGGTGGTTGTGTAGCGGAGAAGCTCCGCCACTATGAGCTCCTCTAGCAATTACAATGCATACATCAAGATGGGCCTTAAAAATCGTATCGACCCTAAATCAAAATCAAGATCTAGCACTATGAACACCCACCAATTTCGCTCCTTCTTAGCTCCTTGGAATACTAAGCTCCTAAGCTCTCTCTTTGATGGGGGAAGATGAGGATTGAGGGGTGGAGATAAGAGATTAGGGGGTAGGAAGTGGGCCACACCTAGCTTCTCCTTGGGAAGCTTGGATGGTTGCTCTCTCTTGGTTTACTTGGGAAATGGATTAAGAAAGAAAGAGAGAGAGAGAGAGAGAGAGAGAGAGAGAGAGAGAGGTGATGGGATGAAAGGGGATGGGTGAGTGATGTGTGGTATAGGTTGTGTAAGAGAGTGACATGAGAGGCATGGGTTGTGTTGACTTTTAGGTGAGAGAGGGATGGGTGTGATGGGATGTATACTTGACTTGTACTTGATTGATTAATGTAATGGATGGTAGAGATTTTCTCGAGCTTTGCAACGTGCGGCGTTTTCCTCGAAATATGCGCGGGCTCACAACTCTTGGCTTGGGTAACGCATCGGCGCACAAGACGCGACATTAGAACCATGGCGACGGCATGGTCGCTAGGGCATAGGTTTCGAGTTGAGTCGACTCAGATATACGGGATGCAACTTAGGGTCGTGCGCAAACGCCGATTACAAGTCACAAGTCGCCAAAATTCAAGGGGGAAGATCGCGGGAGTCCAAGGAATGGTACGGACTAGGATACAAGCCTTACAATATACTAGCCAAATTTCTCCCCCTTTTTGTCGCAAAATGACAAAGGAAGAAAATATGAAAAATATGTGAATGTGGTATCTAAATATGTGAAGAGAACAAGAAAGAGTGTGAAAGTTAGCGAATTAAAACATAATAGAATAGAGTATCCACATCACACACAGTTAAATATGTCCAAATATAAGAGTCACCAAGAAGAGTAAAGTTAAGTAGTTAATACAAGTCTAATAAAAGAAAGAGATCTAATCAGAACCAGATGAAGAGGGAGGTGGAATGGATGAATCAATCTGGTGTAATCCCTTATTTATGCGTCTAAAATTCTTACGCATATATTTCATTTGATTTGCTTGGGATATTGTCAATCCATCCACCTTCTCTTCTAAGACTCTAAGGCGCTTATCAAAACCAGAAGGCTAAAAATCAGGATCAGCCTCAATGTCATCAAATTCCAATTCATTAAAAATATCATCCATATCGGCGTCAGTTGGCAGCGCATCTTCCTCTCCAACTTCTTCTCTAACTTCTCCAACATCCCTATCTATTTGAACAGGTGCTAACTTCAAATTCGTCTTGTTGATATTTGAATTGTTTAATGGAAGATGAGAAGTAGGAGCTTCTCCAGGTGGCATAACCACAAAACAGTGTAAAGTAAGGGTGGTCATTAAATAATTGAATGTAATATCACTATGCCCTGGATGAAGTCGAAATTGGATAACACCGGAATGCCAGACACAACAAAATGAAGAATACGCACCATAAAGGTAGTCAGTTCGGCCTTGTTACCAGATCTAGGGTAAACATTACAAATAAAGATGCAATGTAATACTCTATATCTGGGTAACATTTGGTTGACCCAGAGCGCATTCTCGAAACTCCATTCTGAGTCCATGTTGCATAAATTTCTAGTTAATAAACATTTTTCTGACTCATTCAATCTTTTAGCCAATGTTGGAATAGGAATGCCTTCATCATTCACTTGAATGTCCATCAACCCAGAAATTAAGTGACGATCTACTTTATATGAACCTTCTCTAAACATGATAGTGAATGTCAAATCTTCAATAGAAACATCACCTATACACGCATACATTGCTTGCGCAATCGAGCGGTATGCCAATCCACCCCAATTCAAAATGTTATCCCATCCTACAACAACAAGGGGAATAATATTGAATTGAACAAGATGGTTTGTAGTGACGGTCCGCTCAACAATTATGTTGCAGTGATGGATATCCCGCATATATTTCGGGTCCTCTTCAAGTGGTCAAAGAGTGCACACCGAAATGGAACGAGAAGAAGATGCTCTAGTAGGTTTCTTCTTCGATCTACCTTTCATTGCAAGAGTAAACAAGAAAATGCAAGAAAGGATTTAAGGGTTTCAATACCAACAAATTTTTTCCTAAAACTCCAAGGAAATCACAAGGAAACTTGAAATAAAGGCAAGAATCAAGCTAAATGACAATCAAATAACTCAAATCCGAAAGGAAAATGAAAATGATGCATATACCAAGTAGTAATCGAAGGTGGGTTTGACGGGTTGGAGAAGGGGCTGGTTGTAACGCCCTGAAAATCGGGGGTCGAGCACAAACTTGACTCCCGAGTTCCAACGCATCACTTATGCAACATAGATAATGATGACTACATGTTGTCCATATTAGTGCATTAAACATGAATGGGATTATACCAAAACAGTATATCATACTCCAGAGATAAGTGAATTATAGGTTACTAGGTTACTCCGAATGGTAAGATATATGAACTGTAGTAAGTCTCCGAAGTATGATCAAGTTACTAGGTTAAATATGTACATGTATACTCCCAAAATGTATAAAAAGAATATACATGTGTGCTCCAAAATACAATCATAACGAGTGTAATGATATCTAGTCAGTATCCCTGTAAGCCCCGTCGATCAGAACACGGTCTACATAGACACGCCTGATAGCTGCATATAGGCGAAACCCTCCTCATCATCCTCAAAGTCCGGCTCCACCTTGCAGGCTATGCCATCATCTGAACCTACAACAAGGTCTGGTTGGTGTGTACAACACAGTCCCGTAACGTGGTAGTGAGTGATCAACTTAGTGGAACAATAAAGCAAAGGTTAACATGTTATCAATTCAGTCAAGCAGAAATGATAAAGCAGACATATCAAACATTCCTAGATACTCTTATTAATGCAAGGATGAAATGTAAGCAAGATGCCTGCCTTCTCCTACACTCCCTCGTGCGACACCATCTTACGGTCACGGTATGCTTTCTTCCCTTTGTGCTCTTCAACCTGGGGCACATGCAGTGCGATGGAATGAGCGTGATTACCGAGTTATTATTAGTCCTTCTCATACAGCAGGATTGGGAAGCTAAGGTACCTCCCTCATATCAATTCCCAAATGATGATCCATTCTAGGGTCGTCAGTCCTAGTAAATCTCATATGATGATACGGTTCTAAGTCACTGCAAAGGGCTCGTCACCTTATCAGTGTAGGCCTAATGTACTCTTGTCGCTACGTAAGGGCTCGTCACCTCTACACAGTCTTAGCGTACGCTCGAGGTCACTGCAAAGGGCTCATCACCTTATCAATGTAGGCCGACAGCTCAAATACAGTGCCCCATACCACTGTATTCGGCTCACTAGTCTGGGTTGCTCACTGGTCACTACGGGGAGGCTCGTTACCCCAACATAGGCCGACAACTCGACAACGGTGTCCCATACCACCATGCCCGGCTCATGAGTCTTAGTGGATCGAGGTACCAAAGTTTAAAAGAGTTTTCACTAGTGAGTTTGGTACCTTAGATTCAAGCAGTAGCGTCCATACATGGTGAACATACATCGGGTCAATCGGGTTACTTGACGAGCTCGACTAGTACAAACGCACGTTGAGTTAATCGACATGAAGTGCAAAGCACTTCGTGTGGCCTAACCACTGCCAACATCCCAAGTACGGATCGGATTCATCGATCACGTCCTATGTGGCGAGACAACCTCAGCCACCAAATTAGAACCTGTTACCGATTGCCTGGACTATTCCATAGTCCCAAACACATTTAATTATGATAGATAATCATACCAGCTAATTAGAACAGTAGTGGATCAACAATTCCAATCATACAAGCATGTGAGCATTTGATGGATTTCAACTTAACCATGAATTCACACATAGGTAGTGTCTAAGTAAAACAGACAAAGAAGATAAGTTACATGGAGGAAATCATACACATCGTTAAGGTAGTTGAGAATTTCTTCTCAATACCCATATAAAGTATAATTTATTACACACTTGTCCATTCAGACATTTCTACAAACACTTAGACTACATATTCCAACATACATGACGTATGTTGGTGATAGCAGGTATTAGGGCAAATCCTTTCGCCAAGGAGTTGTTACACATACAACTAGCACAAACACATGACAATTAATCATGGCAAGCACACGTTCAAATTTCATACGCATACGATACTTTCTATATATACATGGAATACACTAAACTCAATATAGTTCATATATATCAGAAACGCGATACAAACATCGCATTTGGAATGTGAAATTGCACCCACATCAGTAATAAACCATTAACCGACATTGAAAGCCTTGAAAACCATAACCTATACGTTTATAGTCCGCACCTTTCACCGGTAGACTCGTAACGAACTCAGTTTTAAAGCTAAGTCTTTATCTACGGCAGATTGGCAACCTATAGCATAAATTAGGTTAGCTATTTCATCACTTACACTATCTAAAACCATAAAACAGATTAGGGTTAGGTTTTCTTACCTAAGAACGGGATTATTATCGCCTATATAGCGACACAGGAGTGGTGGTTAAGCACGTGGAGCGTCAGGAAAAGATCCCAACATTTATCTCTCACTCTCTCTCTCTCTTCCTCAGTTTCTTCTTCTCTTTTCTCTCTTCTTTCCCTTAGGGTTTGCAAAATTCGTATGGCATATGAGAGGGAGTGTTTAAGGTCCTTATATAGGCCCAGGTTTGATGGGAATGGCCACATGGCCAAGGTATACTTATGTTATATCCAAATACGGACTGTTCCGGTCCAACAGAGCACTTTTGGTGGCCCCTTTTTTCCCGTGCGGTCGGACTTAAGCTCCCTGACCATGGATCTAGGTCAGGCTGAGTTTTTGTTCTGATCAGATTTACAAATCAGCCGTGGCAGACCAGTTTCAGTTCAACGGTCACGGTCACTCGATCAGGGTCACAAGTATACCTTCATGTGTTAGACATTTCTCCTGATCCGAGGGTGTATTTGGGTCATATTCTTACGGTCTGAATCCTTATATTTGGCCCGCAAGTGACACGACTCAGATTACTTAAATTCGGATTTTTATTTCTAAATATTTTCACGTTTCTCACACACTTTGCTCCGAGCTCAAGTTGTGCATTTATAGACACAATCGAGACTTGATTTCTGAGGGGGTAGTCAAGTCCAGTAATGCGGTCATATCCGTATAGTTTCAGGATAATCGGACTTTCGACGTGCGGTCCAGGTCCGATACGGAGTTTCGGTGTGCTCTCGAGAGCAACTGGGTTTTGAGATGGATCTTAAGTTTCAAGATAATGTAGAGTTAATGATTCTATATATTTTAAGTCTTGTAGTTCGTATTTAAAGTAGTTCGAGCTAATTCTATTGATTGTTCAGTTTAGCATTTAACTAAATCGTGCCTTAATTATGATAGAATAAGGTCCTAGGGTAGTTTTACGCCCTTTTTTGGCACTTTTAGTAGGTATATTATTTTAATTATTTTTTTAATAGTTCTTCATCAAGTCCACTTCATCCTTACCAAATTTCATTAGATTTCGTGTTGTACAAAAATTTTAAAAATTCTGGAAGCAGTAGCTGTCCAAACTAATAATTTTCAAATAGTTGTCACAACGACCTATATTTAACTATATTAATTATTTTATTATATTTTTTTACTTATTTTTATATGAAACTAAACTTATCAAGCTTCAATTTGGCTTTTGAATCACCTAAATCTGAGTTATAACGAAGGAGATATGATTTTTCAAAGTCGGACGTACATTGCAGAATTTTTCTGCCGAAAACGGGTCGTCGGCCCGCTGCGGCCCTGCCAGGCTCACTTGGTGGCGAGGCCTCGCCAAACCAGAGAGCCCCTCGCCGGTCGCTGGACTCTGAGGCAATGGCTCACCCCAGAGGCGATGTCCTCCCCCCCGAGGGTGCCGGATACATGCGGGACCCACCTCAGGTCCCCCCGAATTGTGTTGTTTGGGCTCCCGAGTCCGTCGAGGCATTATCGGGTCTCATTTGTAAAGCAGAATGAGTTATTTGACATGCAATATATGATTTTGGGTTAGGAGAAGCTAATATATCTGAATAATCTATTTATTTCGTAAGATTCCAAAAAGTTAATAGTCAAAAGCCCATTTTATTTACGTATTTACCATTTACAATAAGCTTTAGTTTAAGTATTGTTCTTCATCATTTAAACTTTAGGATTAGTATCTAATATGAAAGTACTTAGAAAAATTTGAAGGATAAGGTGGTGAAAGGTGAGATTTTTGAAGGAAATGAGAGATTTTGAAGGAAATGGGTTGAAAGGGGATTGAGTTTTTGAGAAGTAATTAAGGTGTTAGGATCGACCCATTGTCTAAGTACGTCTAACTCCAAGTTGGCAAAAATCTAGGGTGTTACAATCTACCCCCCTTAAAAATAATTTCATCCTCGAAATTGGCTAAGGGTAATAAGTAAGGACTCCATTATTTCTTTTACCTAAACTTTATTGTTTCAAGTTTATATGCATGGCAGGGTGTGCACTATCTATGCTAGTCTGACTCATTTTAGTTTACCCTCCTTAAAATTGTTTCGCCCTAAAATTAGCTAAGGCTCCTATTAAGTTTGTATTCAATGAGCACATTGTAGATACACTGACCTCGGCTATTGTAATTTAGCTCGTACCCATTGTTAGGCCTATTCTTTAACATGAATTGGTTTAACACTTGAACCCTAATTGCTTTCCTTCAAAGACTTCATTATAGATATTCTAAGGAAGATTCGGATCCTATTTAGTGACCTATCCCTTCGCACAGCTTGGATCAATTTCCTTCGATCCTGGGCCAGTGGGGCAGGGGCCCACCACGCTTCCGCTGCGCCACTCTGATCCAATGGATGTATAGACTGACATAACTAGATTCGGCTCATAATGTTCTACCCCCCTTAAAAATTATTTTCACTCTCAAGGCTCAAAGATCTATGTCCTGATCCGTATGTCGGAATAAGGTGTAATTTGGGACCTATCCTCGACACGGAATGGGAAACGATCTCTTAATACATTGGTCTTCCTTTCATCGATGAGGTCTACTATGGCGTTGGTACCTATGGTTACAGAAAGGAGCTAAAAATGATGGGTGTTGCGGTTGATTTCGGGAACGGGTGTAAGTTTATGGCAAGATGCCTAATTCTACGAAGGAGTTTTGTCACAGTTTAGACTTACCCTCTTTAATCATGTCTAGTTTAATACTGTAAGATAATCTATACATTATTAGTACATAAGGAATTTGGAAAAAATAGGTTAACGGGCAGACTATCCTTCTAAGTTTATATGCACAATATGTATCCCAGAATGGTCTATGATTCGGGACCTAATTCCTAACTATCTGTTGCCATTTGAGAAATTTCTTGGGCCTAAAGAGGAAAATCTCTACTGGCTATATATTCTTAACACTTCTCAATGACGAAGTAATAAACTTTAGTTGTAAGTGGTAGGGCCAACACGGAAGGAAAGTTGTGTAGTGGGTCTGAGCCAGATACATAGACCTTCTGCCTCACGAGGACAGAAAATTTGTCGTATCAGTTCTTAATCCTAGTTGATCCCTATCTTCTGCTTGATTAGAGCATAGAGTTCATTGGTAACTAATAGGATTGAGAATTCGATTCAAACCGCGAATACTTCACTTATATTTAGTTTCTCTACTCCGTGTTTCCGATTGTAACAAGTCCTTAAGAAGGTAATTCTAAGGGGTGTATTAATTTGACCTACGTTAAATCCAAGGGATATATAAGTTTTCTCTGAACGTGACTAGTTTTTAAGTCAAAACAGCTTCCTAAGAGTTATTAAAGAAGCCTATAAGTACTAAGGGGCTTTAACGAAGGAACGAGGTCTCACTCTAACCTAATCAAGACAGCTAAGTCTATATTCCAATTTTCTTAGTATAATCGGTCCTTTTACAGTCATTAGTATAACCAGTATCCTAGTCTTAACTTGGGAGTAGCTATAGTCCACTAGTTGTAATCCAAAGTCTATACTCATACGCTAGATAATTTCATACCATTTCCAATACAAGGAATTGTTTTATCACTCAGGGTCAAAAGTTGTCTGATTGGAATTGAGTTGTTCGAACTTGAATGTATTTGCACTCGTACACTTTGCACATGACCATACTAGCTAGGGAGGTCTTAGGGTTTACGTTATTAACTTATTCGATTTCCTATATTGTCAGATCTTTCAAAATCTAGGACTACCAACTCTAGGTCCAAAACTCTACATGTCCCAACATTTGATGGTCATTGTTGTTTATATAATCTTCATTCCCAAGGTCCTAGTTATCTCATTACTCCCCTTTAAACTTCTTGGTTTTGGGTCCTTAGGCCTATAGGGTCCCCTTTTCCTAACTGCACGTGCACATATTCACGCCTTTTTGGATTTGTTTCGAGTTTGAAATTGTCAAGGTCTCTAAGTTTCATCGCCCCCTTCCTAAATCAGAGTGCGTCAGTGTACGTCGTGTTACCATAATCCAGGTCCAGTTTAATCCAAATCATGCTCTGATACCATCTTGTAATGCCCTGAAAATCGGGGGTCGAGCACAAACTCGACTCCCGAGTTCCAACGCATCACTTATGCAACATAGATAATGATGATTACATGTTGTCCATATTTGCATTAAACATGAATGTGATTATACCAAAACAGTATATCATACTCCAGAGACAAGTGAATTGTAGGTTACTAGGTTACTCTGAATGGTAAGATATATGAACTGTGGTAAGTCTCCGAAGTATGATCAGGTTACTAGGTTAAACATGTACATGTATACTCCCAAAATGTACAAAAAAAATATACATGTGTGCTCCAAAATACAATCATAATGAGTGTAATGATATCTAATTAGCATCTCTGTAAGCCCCGTCGATCAGAACACGGTCTACATAGACACGCCTGATAGTTGCATATAGGCGAAACCCTCCTCAACATCATCAAAGTCTGGCTCTGCCTCGTAGGCTACGCCATCATCTAAACCTACAATAGGGTCTAGTTGGTGTGTACAACACCATCCCGTAATGTGGGAGTGAGTGATCAACTCAGTGGAACAATAAAGCAAAGGTTAACATGTTATTAATTCAGTCAAGCAGAAATGATAAAGCAGACATATCAGACATTCCTAGATACTCTTATTAATGCAAGAATGAAATGTAAGCATGATGCATGCCCTCGCCTACACTCCCTCGTGCGACACCATCTTACGGTCGCGGCATGCTTTCTTCCCTCTGTGCTCTTTAACCTAGGGTACATGCAGTGTGATGGAATGAGCATGATTACCAAGTTATTATTAGTCCTTTTCATACAACAAGATTGGGAAGCTAAGGTACCTCCATTATATCAATTCTCAAACGATGATCAATTCTAGGGTCGTCAATCCTAGTAAATCTCATACGATGATACGGTTCTAGGTCACTGCAAAGGGCTCGTCACCTTATTAGTATAGGCCTAATATACTCTTGTCGCTATGTAAGGGCTCGTCGCCTCTACGCAGTCTTAGCGTACGCTCGAGGTCACTACAAAGGGCTCATCACCTTATCAGTGTAGGCCCACAGCTCGAATACAGTGTCCCATACCACCGTATTCGGCTCACAAGTCTGGGTTGCTCATTGGTCACTACGGGGAGGCTCGTCACCCCAGCGTAGGCCGACAGCTCGACCACCTTGTCCCATACCACCATGCCTGACTATGAGTCTTAGCGGATCGAGGTACCAAGGTTTAAAAAGATTTTCACTGGTGAGTTTGGTACCTTAGATTCAAGCAGTAGCATCCATACATGGTGAACATACATCGGGTCAATCGGGTTACTTGACGAGCTCGACTAGTACGAGCGCACGTTGAGTTAATCGACATGAAGTGCGTAAGCACTTCGTGTGGCCTAACCACTGCCAACATCCCAAGTACGGATCGGATTCATCAATCACGTCCTATGTGGCGAGACAACCTCAGCCACCAAATCAGAACTTGTTACCGATTGCCTGGACTATTTCATAGTTTCAAACACATTCAATTATGATAGATAATCATACCAGCTAATCAGAACAGTAATGGATCAAAAATTCCAATCATACAAGCATGTGAGCATTTGATGGATTTCAACTTAACCATGAATTCACACATAGGTAGTGTCTAAGTAAAACAGACAAAGAAGATAAGTTACATGGAGGAAATCATACACATTGTTAAGGTAGTTGAGAATTTCTTCTCAATACCCATATAAAGTACAATTTATTACACACTTGTCCATTCAGACATTTCTATAAACACTTAGACTACATATTCTAACATACATGACGTATGTTGGTGATAGCACGTATTAGGGCAAATCCTTTCGCCAAGGAGTTGTTACACATACAACTAGCACAAACACACGACAATTAATCATAGCAAGCACACGTTCAAATTTCATACGCATACGATACTTTCTACATATACATGGAATACACTAAACTCAATATAGTTTATATATATCAGAAACGCGATACAAACATTGCATGTGGCATGTGAAATTGCACCGACATCAGTAATAAACCATTAACCGACATTGAAAACATTGAAAATCATAACCTATATGTTTATAGTCCGCACCTTTCACCGGTAGACTCGTAACGAACTCAGTTTTAAAGCTAAGTCTTTGTCTACGGCAGATTGGCAACCTATAGCATAAATTAGGTTAGCTATTTCATCACTTACACTATCTAAAATCCTAAAATAGATTAGGGTTAGGTTTTCTTACCTAAGAACGGGATTGGTATCGCCCATATAGCGACACAGGAGTGGTGGCTAAGCACGTGGAGCGTCAGGGAAAGATCCCAACATCTATCTCTCACTCTCTCTCTCTTCCTCACTTTCTTCTTCTCTTTTCTCTCTTCTTTCCCTTAGGGTTTGCAAAATTCGTATGGCATATGAGAGGGAGTGTTTAAGGTCCTTATATAGGCCCAGGTTTGATGGGAATGGCCTCATGGCCAAGGTATACTTAGGTTATATCCAAATACGGACTGTTCCGGTCCAACGGAGTACTTCTGGTGGCCCCTTTTCCCCATGCAGTCGGACTTAAGCTCCCTGACCATGGATCTAGGTCAGGCTGAGTTTTCGTTCCGATCGGATTTACAGATCAGCCGTGGCGGACCAGTTTCAGTTCAACGGTCATGGTCACTCGATCAGGGTCACAAGTACACCTTCATGTGTGGGACATTTCTCCTGATCCGAGGGTGTATTTGGGTCAGATTCTGATGGTTTGAATCCTTATATTTGGCCCGCAAGTGACACGACTCAGATTACTTAAATTCGGATTTTTATTTCTAAATATTTTCACGTTTCTCACACACTTTGCTCCGGGCTCAAGTTGTGTATTTCTAGACACAATCAAGACTTATTTCTGAGGGAGTTGTCAAGTCCAGTAATGTGGTCATATCCGTATAATTTTGGGGTAATCGGACTTTCGACGTGCGGTCCAGGTCCGATACGGAGTTTCGGTGTGCTCCCGAGAGCAACTGGGTTTTGAGATGGATCCTAAGTTTCAAGATAATATAGCGTTAATGATTCTACACATTTTTAGTCTTGTAGTTCGTATTTAAAGTAGTTCAAGCTAATTCTATTGATTGTTGAGTTTAGCACTTAACTAAATCGTGCCCTAATTACGATAGAATAAGGTCGTAGGGCAGTTCTACGCCACTTTCTGGCACTTTTAGTTGGTATATTATTTTAATTATTTTTTAATAGTTCTTCATCAAGTCCACTTCATCCCTACTAAATTTCATTAGATTTCGTATTGTAGAAAAATTTTAAAAATTCCGGAAGCAGCAGCTGTCCAAACTAATGATTTTCAGATAGTTGTCACAACGACCTATATTTAACTATATTAATTATTTTATTATATTTTTTACTTATTTTTATATGAAACTAGACTTATCAAGCTTCAATATAGCTCTGAATCACCTAAATCGGAGTTATATTGAGGGAGATATGATTTTGTAAAGTCAGAAGTATATTACAGAATTTTTCTGTCGAAAACGGGCCATCGGCCCGCTGCGGCCCTGCCAGGCCCGCTTGTCGGCGAGGCCTCGCCAAACCGGCAGGCCCCTCGCCGGTCGCTGGACTCTAGGGCGATGGCTCACCCCAGGGGTGATGTCCTCCCCCCCTCTCCCGGGAGTGCCGGATACATGCGGGACCCACCTCGAGTCCCCCCGAATTGTGTTGTTTGGGCCCCCGAGTCTGTCAAGGCATTATCGGGTCTCATTTGTAAACTAGAATGAGTTATTTGACATGCAATATATGATTTTGGGGTAGGAGAAGCTAATCTATCTAAATAATCTATTTATTTCGTAAGATTCCAAAAGGTTAATAGTCAAAAGCCCATTTTATTTACATATTTACCATTTACAGTAAGTTTTAGTTTAAGTATTGTTCTTCATAATTTAAACTTTAGGATTAGTATCTAATATGAAAGTACTTAGAAAAATTTGAAGAATAAGGTGGTGAAAGGTGAGATTTTTGAAGGAAATGAGAGATTTTAAAGGAAATGGATTGAAAGGGGATTTGAGACTTTGGGATTGAGTTTTTGAGAAGTAATTAAGGTGTTAGGATCGACCCATTGGCTAAGTACGTCTAACTCCAAGTTGGCAAAAATCCGAGATGTTACACTAGTGAAGAAGAAAAAAGAAATGGAGAAAAAGTGATTTTTACACATTAAAAAGCCCTCTAACCACGCACTACGACTAGTCAAGTCAATGATCGACCGGTCATGCCACGACTGGTCGAGTATGTACTCGACTGCTCGTGAGAGCACAAAAATTTACATATTTTTATAATTTTAAAATAAAAATAAATTACAAAAAAAATACACAAAAATACAAGCATGTAATCATGAAATTCTCAGGTAAAATTACACATACCAATATCCATTTTTAATTTAGAAAACCTATTTCTGTCAAGTGGTTTAGTAAATATGTCAGCAAGTTGATTTTCAGTCAGCACATAGTCAAATGAAATAACTTTTTCTTCCACTAATTTTCGAATATAATGATACTGAATGTCAATATGTTTAGTACGGTAATGCTAGATGGGATTCTTAGAGATATTGATTACACTAAAGTTATCGTAATATAGAATCATTGTGTATTGCACAATGTCGTAATCGTTTAACATTCTTTTCATCCACACAAGCTGAGTACAGGCATTTTCGGCTGTGATATATTCAGCCTCAGCTGTGGATAGGGATACAGAACTTTGTTTCTTACTATACCAGGAAACCAAATAGTTCCCAACATAAAAGTAACCACCGCTAGTGGATTTTCTATCGTCTATATTCCCAACCCAGTCAGCATCCGAGTATCTAGCTAATTAAAGATTAGTATCATGTGGATACCATAGACCTAAATTAACTATACTTGCGGCATACCTAATAATCCTCTTGACAGCAATCAGGTGCGATTCCTTAAGATCTGATTGATATCTTGCACAGACACCTACGCTGAATGTAATATCTAGTCGACTCGTAGTTAAATATAACAGACTACTAATCATACTGCGATACAACTGAGGATTTATGCTCTTACTTGATGCATCTTTAGAAAGCTTAAGAGTTGTACTCATAGGAGTATCAAAGTGCTTATCACTTTCAAAACCAAACTTCTTAACCAAGTTTAGAGCATACTTGGTTTGAGAAATGAAAATACCGTCTTTAAGTTATTTCACTTGTCGACCTAGGAAGTAATTCAGTTCTCCAACCATGCTTATTTTGAACTTGGACTTCATTAACTCTTTAAACTCAGTAGACAGGTTAGAACATGTAGAGCCATAGATAATATCATCAACATATATCTGCACTATAAGTATGTGTTCATAATTTTTCTTAACAAACAAAGTTTTATCAACACTCCCCATAATGAAGTTATGACTTAGTAAAAACTTAGTCAGTTTCTCGTACCATGCCCTGGGAGCTTGTTTTAAATCATAGAGTGTCTTTTTCAAGCAATACACATGATCAGTATGTTTAGGGTCTTCAAAACCCTTTGGTTGTTCTACATAAACTTCTTCGTGTAAATCACCATTCAAGAAAGCACTCTTGACATCCATTTGATAAATTTTAAACTTTTTGAAACATGCAATGCATATGAATAATCTGATGGATTCAAGACAAGATACTGGGGCAAAGGTTTCATCATAATCGATCCCTTCTATCTGTGTGTACCCTTGTACAACTAGTCTTACCTTGCTTCTTATGATATTCCCTAACTCATCAGTTTTATTTTTAAAGATCCACTTGGTTCCAATGATATGTTTATTAGCTAGTCTAGGAACCAAATACCACACATCATTTCAAATGAATTGATTCAATTCATCTTGCATGGCTTCTATCCAGTTTTCATCAGCAAGCGCCTCTTTTACATTGGTCAGCTCAATTTGGGAAGTAAAACACACATAATTACATATGTTTTCTAATTGTTTTCGTGTACGCACACCAGTGAGAGGGTTACCTAGTATTTGATCAGTAGGATGGTCTTTAACTGATCGAAGTTCAGTGTTGACTTGACTAGATGAGGAGTCAGGTTTGTCTATTATATTGACTTCATCATCTTCTGAACTTGTAGACGGTGTATTCAGGTGATCATCAATAACCACATTTATGGATTCTTGAATGACACTAGTTCTCTTGTTGAGAACATGATACGCTCGACTATTTAGACCATACCCTAGGAAAATCCCTTCGTCACTTTTAGTGTTGAACTTCTCTAAATTTTTACGGTCATGCAAAATATAACACTTCCTGCCAAAAACTCGAAAGTATTTAACTGTGGGCTTCTTGTTAAACCATAGTTCATATGTTGTTTTATCTTTTGATTTTCTGATATAAACATGGTTTATTATATAGCATGCAGTGTTCACAGCTTCAACCCATAGATTTTTAGGTAACTTTATGCTATTTAACATAACATTAGTCATGTCTTAAAACACACGGTTTTTCCTTTCAACAAACCCATTTTGTTAAGGTATCTTAGGTGCAGAAAACTCATGTGATATTCCATGATCACTACAGAACTTCTCAAAATTGCTATTCTCAAACTCCGATCTATGGTCACTTCGGATTTTAGAGATATTCGTTTCCTTTTCAGTTTCAATACGCTTAAGTATCCTTTTCACTTCATCGAGAATTTCAGACTTTTCTCTTATGAAAGTTACCCATGTATATCTAGTAAAGTCATCCATAATTACCAGAAAGTATTTCTTTCCACTTCGACTCTCCATTCTAGTTGGTCCAACAAGATCCATGTGGAGGAGTTTAAGGGGTTTAGATGTGGCAACGGAGTTCACTTTCTTGTGACTACTCCTTGTTTGTTTACCGATTTGACATTCGCCATAAATTTTGTCCATTTTCTTCAATTCGGGTAGACCTCTTATTAGATCGGCCTTACTTAGTCTATATAAATTCCAGTAGTTTACATGTCCAAGTTGTTTATGCCATAATTCAGTCTCATTGGTTTGGACCATGTAGCACGCTAGTTTAGACAAGCTAGAATCACTTACAATATAGTAATTCTTAGATGTTCTTCGACCATTCAATACCACACAATCTTTCTCATTAGAGATCTCACATCCTTGATTAGTGAATTTGACACTATGTTTATTATCGCAGATTTGTGAAATACTTAAAAGATTATGTTTAAGACCTTCTACGAATAAAACATTTTCAAAAGGAGAAAGATTGAAAAGTTGAACCGTACTTTGGCCAATTATTCTACAGTTGCTTGCATCACCAAATGTGACTAAACCATCAGTTATTTCTTTGTAATTGGTGTACAAATCTCTGTCACATGTCATGTGTCTAGAGCAACCACTGTCAAGGTACCACTTTGATTGACTCGAAGCCTTGAAGGCGGTGTGGGCAACCAAACATGTAACCTTAGGGACCCATTTCATTATCCTTTTGGGTTTTGGAGCGCTGTTGGTTTTCCTTTGCTTGAAATTGTTATTAACTCTCACATTCGAGTTAGATTTCAGAAGCTCCTTAAGTAAATCCACAATCTTCTCAGCTAAGGGGTTATAATTCTGATTTCTAAAATTGATATGGTTGGCATTACGTTTGGTAGCATGAAAAGTTTTAGGATTTTTAAAACTATTTTAATTTAAGCTTTTCCCTTTTGAGTTGGAGGACTCTCCTTTAACAAACTTAGGAGTTGTAATCTTATTTTTCAGAGGCATGTTTTTATCATAGCCCAGACCCGATTTATCTCCACACTTTCTTGATCCAATTAGTAATTTTTCTAGTTTAGGGTCTCCCTGGGCATACCTCCAAGTATCCTTTGAACTCAAGATGAAAGAGACTTCCATTTTTAGTTTCTCATTTTCTGATTTTGGGTTTTCAAGTTGAGATGTTTTGAAATCTAAATCACATTTAGTATTTTCAAAACAATTGGAAATATGCAACTTTTCTAAAACTAAGTTTTCAAAATCCTCTTTTAATTTTAGAAACTTTTCTTTTTAAAGTTTAAGTTTGACAACAATCTTACATTTTTCCCTGTATAGGGCATTGTAGGCATCTTGAAGATCGTCTTCATTTTCAGGGTCACTCCTCAGATTTTCATATTCTGATGTATCACAACTATCTATAGAAGTAACTTTGGCTGCAGTCATTAAGGCCTTGACCTCATTAGTAGATTCGGGTTCTGAATCATCTGACTCAGAAGAGGCTTCAGAGTAGGACGATTCATCCCATGTGGCCAACATGCCTTTCTTCTTTGGTTTGTCCCTCTTTGGACACTTATTCGCCAAATGCACGTATTCAGTTGAAGCATTGGCTGTCTTTTAATGATTTCCAATTTTTTGATTTACCATTTTTCTTCTCAGAGGGTTTTTGAAAATTAACTCTCTTTTTACTTTTGAAAATCTTATAAAACTTTTTGGCTAATAAGGCCATATCATCCTCTGAGTTTTCACAATCAGAATTATTACTAATATGTTGAGAAATACATTTAGATGATTTAAGGGCTATAAACTTACCTTTTGGAGCCTTGAAATTCAACTCGTAGGTTTGTAGAGAACCAATAAGCTCTTCCACCCTCATATTATACGTGTCTCTCAGTTCCTGAATGGCTTACCTTGGAATTGAATCTCTCAGGAAGTGATCGCAGTATTTTTGCGCAAACTTTGCTTTCTGGGATGCTATCTCCAAGACTCCACATTGAGTTGACTATGTCATTCAATTTTGTATAGAAGTCCATGAACAATTCACTTTCTTCCGTACATATTTCCTCAAACCTAGTGGCGAGGATCTAAAGTTTTGACTTTTTGACAATAGTCGTACCCTCGTGTGTCATTTCTAAGATATCCTAGGCTTGTTTTGTAGTATCACAAGATATAATTCTTTTGAACTCATCTAGTGATAATGCACAAGTGATTGCGTTTAAAACTTTGGCATTAGCACTGCTCTCATTTTTCTGAAGAGTAGTCCACATATAATACAATGTTTCTTTAACGAACTTTGTTCCATGGGTGCCTAGAACTTCAGACGTAGGTGGGTTCCATCTAGTCACTGTGGCTTGCCACACATTCTCATCGATGGACCTCAAAAAGATCCTCATCTTGGCTTTCCAATAAGCATAATTGGAGCCATTAAAAGGTGGTGACCTAGTGATAGAGAGACTATTAAAATTTAACATATTAGGATCTCGAGATCGCTTAGCTCAGGAAATTAATCCAATGGAATGAGCTATTAGGCTTTGATACCACTTGAAAAGGGTGAGCCCTAAGTCCTGGGGGGGGGGGATGAATAGGACTATGCCAAATAAAAAATAAATGCAGAAAGATAACTCAGATAACAGAAATCTAAAACAACCTCAAATGCACAAGTATTGAGAGGTTGATAGAAACGTTGTTCTTAGGACAACCTAACACCAAAAACCAAGCTTATGATAGGACAACCTGATTTCTAGAATGATGATAAGTATTAAAAACTAAAACCAATATAGAGGCAAAGGAAATAAATTAGGCTATTATAACATTCACCACATGTACATGAAAATAAATCCAATATTCAGCACATCACATACATCATCATCATCCAAACTCTGAGAATTATAGTGGTTCCGGTGTACACCAGCTATTCTTAAATAGCCACCCTACTCCACTCCCAATATCCACAACCCACGGGATATCAACTTTCACTAAGAAAGAAGGTTTTCCAAGGTTCACCTTAAAACCTTTACAATTGTGTTTTTAAAGGGCTATCACAATTAAAAACTCCACACACACACTGAGATTTTCTGGCTATCTCAGTCAAAACCAAAATGAAAGATTTCATGACAATCTTACAAACCACAATATACTAAATGAGATATACTTATCTGACGAATGATCTTCGTTGTAGCCGGTAGAACTGCCTCTTTGTAGATGAAGATGCTCAATGTTCAATCTCGCAAATGAAAGGGTTCTAGGTCTAAATGAATTTTAATTAAATCCAACCTTAAGCTATTTGGATTCAATTTCTTAGATCTCACAAAGGGTTAAATCAAAATCTCCATTGTATTAAGTAGAATGGAATTAAGAGATTAAGAAATTAAGAAACTAAAAAGCTATTAAAATGATTTATAAATACTTCACAATAGCTTCACAATAGTGGGGACAAATCGCTCAGAGTGATGGCTTGAATTAGCTTGGAATTGATGATAAAATCTGAGAAATGTCCTCTATTTATAGGGTGTAATTCGTTTTCCTCGACTGGTCTAAGGTTCGGTTCGACTGGTCCTAGCAGAACCTACTTTCAAATTTTCTGACGCGATCGGATAAAACAGACTCTCAATTGGTTGAGTGGTCAGCTCGACTGGTCAAGCACAGCGTTCGACTGGTCGAGTGAATTGAATTTACGTTGCTGGAGTTCGAGTGGAGACCTGCTCGACTAGTCGATCAGGTCTGTAAGGCCTGTATCCTAGACCATTTCTTAGACTTCCATGATCCTCCCCGTTCAATTTCTGTGACATGTGACCTATAATCGGAATTTACGCACGACATTGAGTCACACCCTGTCGACCCGAGTTGACTTGACTTGAGACTTGTACTTTTACGACCGCGCCATCGCCACGGTTCCAACATCGAGTCTCCCGAGCCGATGCGATACCCAGGCCAAGAGTTGTGGGCCCGCATTTATTTCGAAGAAACGCTGCCCATTGCGAATCTCAAGAGAATCTCTACCACCCATCACATCAATCAATCAATCACAAGTCAAGTACACAACTCATCCCTCTCTTACACAATCCATCCCCAAAGTCAACTCTCTTTCTCTCTCTCCACCCATCCCTTTTCTTACACACACCCATCCCTTCCTTACAACAACCCATCCTCTCTCTTTACATCTCCTCTCTCTCTCTCATTTTCTCCACCATTTTTCCAAGCACCAAAGAGAGGACCATCCAAGCTTCCCAAGAGAGAGATAAGTGTGGCCCACTTCCTACCCCCTCATCTCTCATCCTAGCCCTTCAATCTTCATCATCCTCTATCAAAATCGAAGCTGAGAAGCTTAGCATTCCAAAGAGCCAAGAAGAAGAGAAATTGGTGGGTGAATCTTTATTGTTTATGGGAAAAAGGATTTCCACCCTTGATTTTATGATTGAGGGCCCATGTGATTGGCGACCGTCTTGATGTATGAGTTGTATAAAACTTAGGGGAGCTCATAGTGGCAAAGCTCCCCCACCTCATGACTCTCTCTCTCTCCCTGTTTGCGGCCCACCATGATGCAAGTATTTTATCGATGTTGTCCATGATCGAGCCCACCTTGCTGACGTTCAGCAGACTGGCCCACCGTGGCCGTCCGTTTTGGACAGCCCCTGATGAAGGGAAAATACAAATATCAGCTTGGTGCTAACCTGGTGAGCCCCACACGTGTGGACCCACCTTATATCCACATCGTCCATTGGTAAGGACGGTGGGTCCCACACAGTAGTAGCAGCTGCTGTTGACGTCAGCAAGTTCTGTGGATCTGACATGAGGTATGTGTTACATCCATTAGTCTGCCCATTTTCCTGACAGCGAGTGGGGCCCACCCCACACGTGCTGCACGTGTGAGCAGGTGGGACCCACCTTGATATATGTATTTTGTATCGGTGTGCTGCGTGGAGCCCAACCATGATGTATATGTTGCTCCACCACCAGTCCATTTAGCAGGACGGTGGACCCCACCTCTGATGTATGTATTATATACATGCCGCCCGTCCATTTTTCAGGGTGGTGGGGCCCACCTTAAGGTATGTGTTGTATATGCACACCGTCCATCTCTGGATGGTGATGGGCCCACCTTGAATGTATGTATCCTATATCAGTCCATCCGTCCACCTTGCTGGACCCCCCCTGATGTATGTCCTTTATATCCTCGCCGTCAATCTACAGGCCCCACCCTGCACATGTGTACCCAGCACCCACGCCTGTGGGCCCCATATGAAGTATGCGTTTCATCCAGACCGCCTAGTAGTAGCTGGACGCTGCTGGACATCAGGGCTAAAATGCCCACTGTTAAAAACCTTCTGGGCCCCACTGTGATGTTTGTGGGGGCCCAGCAACTGGCCCATTGCTCGGTGGCCCACATACCAGTGGAACCCACTGTGCCATGTGTTTTATTTAGCCGTCCAATAGCTGGACTGTCCAGAAGGGTGGGACGCTAGCCCACCTTGTGGCATGTATTATATTCACACTGTTCATGTGGTGGGGCCCACTGTGATGTGTAAGGCCCATCATGCAGGCCCATAATGATGTGTGTGTTCTATGTTCCTACTGTCCATTTATTTTCTGAGCTATATGGGTTGCCCCACCAGGCCCACCTTGTTGTGTGTTGCAAGCACACTGTCCATTCATTTTTTTGGACCATAGGGCTGACCTATGAGGCTCACCTTGTTGTGAACATTGAGCATACAGTCCACTCATTTTCCTGGACTATATGGGTTGCCCCATCAGGCCCACTATGTTGTATGTGATACACACTCTACCCATCCCTTGTGCCTAACCCATGGCCTTTGTGTGAGGCCCAATATAATGAATTTGTAGCCTATTTCGTGAGGCCCATTGTGATGTATATGTGGCCCATTTGGTGAGGCCCATTATGATGTATGAGAGGCCCATATGATGAGGCCCAATGTAATGTATGAGAGGCCCATTGTGATGTATATTAGGCCCTTATGTGAGGCTCATTATGAAGTATATCAGGCCCTTATGTGAGGCCCATTGTCAAGTATATCAGGCCCTTGTGTGAGGCCCATTGAGATGTGTGTGAGGCCTTTGTGTGAGGCCATGGGCTCCACTATATGTTTGGCTCTATGTGAGCCACTCCTTAATGTTGGTTAAATGTCCACATTGATGGGCAATGATGGTTAAATGTCCACATTGTGACCTTCCCTTAGGTCTTTTTTAGGCCCATTCTCATTATTCTCTAAGTGGGTTGACCCTAATCATTGGGCCCCATTGATATTGCATGATCTATCTATCCTTATTCGGCTAACCCAAGATGTTGGGCCCCCATTGGTTGTTGGTAGGGTTGTTTTTAATCTTGGAGTCCATCTAGGACTTATTTGGGCCCCCTAGGGCATTTAGCGAGCCATATGATAGTATGGTGAAGGAAGCCCGTTCCAAATCCTTAGGATTATAGGTAGGCCACCTAGGCCTAACCTTGATATAAGGAGAGTTCAACCTCACTGTAGATAAAAGGATCCGTGCTATTAGATATGGTATATCCACAGTTAAGGACTGACCCTCATGTTATGGATCTGCTATCCATCTATGGACCTCGCCTTGTGTATAGGCTGATTATCGATGCCAACTATGAGTACGTGCTAGTATAACATCATGATACAAGCCATTGAGATGTATGAGGCTCATTGTGATTGTATTAGGCTCATTCTCATTTCCCCTTAGTAGGCTAACCCAAATTGATGGGCTCCTATTATTATTAGTATGATCCATCTCGCCTTATTGGGCTATCCCAATTATTTGGGTCCCTATTGATGCTAGTAAAAGTACCCAAACCTAGAAGCCCACTCTTAGGCCCATGAGTAGGCCATCTAGACTCATCCTTGTTATGAGGAGGATGCATCATCACCTCTGGCCATAGGTAGAAGAATTTATGGTATTAGATTTGGTGTATCTACTGTTGAGGACTGATCCTCATATTATGGATTAGATCTGTTGTCCTTCTATGGACCCCGCCATATATAGGCTGATTATTGATTACGACCATGTTAGTATACGAACTGAGTATGTGTTAGTATAACATTATGATTGTATAAGGTCATTGCAAGGTTAATTGTTATATGAGGCCCATTGTGACCATGTGAGGCCCGTTGTGATTATATGAGGCCCATTGTGATTATACGAGGCCCATTATGATGGTATGAGGCTCATTATGATGGTATGAGATCCATTGCGATGGTACGAGGCCGTTGTGATTGTATAAGGTTCATTGTGATTGTATAAGGCTCATTATAATTGTATGAGGCCCAATTGTGATGTAAGAGGCCCATCATATGTGTGAGGACCATTATATACATGAAGCCTATTGTATGTGTGAGACCCACCATGTGTAGGTGATTATTGCACACCACCCATTCACCTATATACGCCATGGGCCCTCTTATACTAGCCCACTATGATGTATGTGATTTAATCATGCTTGGTATACTTTATGATACATGTCCATACGCATCATCTGCATGCTTGTTATGAGGAGTAATTGAGCATAGCATGTGTCATTGGGCTGATTGTTTATGCGACTCCCTGAGAGACGAAGTTACCCTACATGAATGCACGGTATGCGTAGGTTTGATGCATGACTGGATGGTATGACTCATGCATCTCACATTTTTTGATATGACTACCGTATGCCCTAGCGACATTAGGGCCGTGGCCTCCACAGGTATGTCGTGGATGGCCAGATGGGATACCAGAAATATTTGGTTCTAGCATACGGCCGTGATAGATGTCCCTGAGTGAAAATCCCTAAACCCCCGAGGCCAGGAGACGCCCTAACGTTTAAACCGAGTGGATTTATATGAGCGCATGAGGGCCGTATATCAGTAGGTCGCATCTCCCACTATGTCGTGGTCGGTTGGGAGGGGGTGTAGCCTTACTCATGTAAGAGAGTAGGCAATGTTAGGCTGAGTTTGACCAGCTCATAAATGGGTCCACTATCGATGAGCCGGGCCCATATTGTTAGGCGGATAGTGAGGTCTCCTCCACTTACTCAGTTGTGCGCTTGATGGGGCGGCAAGCTGGCGTAGAGTGTACTAAACCCCGGTGATAATCCCAGAGATGTACGGTACTGATATGTGGACTTATTGAATAGGAGTTGCATACTTAGTATTTTACTCATTCATTCATTCATTCACTATCCACTTGAGCTATTGGTGTGCAACTAATTTGTTATGAGTACCTTCGCATTGACCAGGATTTTGGTGGGGGCGCGCGACCAACTGAGATCAGGAGTTTACCACTTTAAGTCTAGCGATCCAAATTTATGTATAGGACTGGTTTGGATAGAAGTCTCTTATGATAGACCCCACATCTTGTGATACTACGTACTATCATCCCGACTTCACACTCCATTTTGATCATTTCTCTCGCACCGCATATTGCATTGCATCCTTAGCACATAGCATTTGTTTACTATGCTTCTGTATTGCATAGCCTGAATAAGGTTGATGGTATTATGGACTTGCTAGGATCTGCATATTGCATTACATCCGCGACATATGGCATTTGGGTTGCTATGTTTTTGCATTTATATGGCCTAGATAAGGCTGATAGTATTCGTAGCTCTTCAGAATTGCATATTGTATTACATCCTCGGTATCTGACATTTGGCTTATTATGACTCCGTATTGCATAGCTGATCTGCATTGTATACTCTAATATTGAATGACTTATAGCCTTGCCAGTATTCTGCTTATGCTGATATTTGTGTGCTTGGCACTTATCTTGCGCACACATGTAAACCACCGCACACATGTAAACCACCCTCTAAGCTTTCTATAAGCTTATGCATGATAGAAGCGTATAGGTGACAATAGGATACAGTCGAGCTGAGGCAGGATCGTGCGGCAGAGCTTCTGGATCTTTTGACATTTATCTTGTATTTCCCCTTCATGTATTGTACTCAAGTTTTTTATTTTAGTGGATATGTGATAATGATGTTGCCTTTGTGATTTGGGTAAATTTGTGGTTATGCTTATCTACAAAGAAATTTATGTTGAAAATCCTCCTTGTAAGATCCTAGGATCAGAATCTAGCATATGGGCACTAGAAGCTGAGAATGAGGTACTATGGAGGCTGTCGGCACCGGATTCGGCGATCGAAAATTTTGTGAACCCAGTTTCTGAGTTTAGGGCATGACAGAAGTTGGTATCAAAGCATAACTTGGGAATACCTGAGGATAACATCACATATCTACTGATAACTACTCTACACTCTATGATTGTTGAAAACTTAGAATGATTAGGTCCCTGAGATCAAATAACTTAGAGGCTTTCTGATAGAGCTCCTCATTGTGTGTATATCTCAAATATGTTTACTTAGGTCAAGATAAGACATACCCTGTGGTGATTTCTTCCCACCTTGAGAATGAACAAGAGAGTATGCTTATTTCTACTCTCATTGAGCATAAAGAAGCCCTTAGATGGTCGATTGCAGACCTCAATGGAATTGATCCTTTGATTTGTACTCACCGCATTCATCTACAGGATAATGCAAAAACCTCCCAACAACCACAACGTCGATTAAATCCAAACATGAAATAGGTGGTTAAGGGAGAAGTGCTTAAGTTGTTGGATGTGGGTATCATATACCCTATATTCGATAGTCAATGGGTGAATCTAACTCAGGTGGTTCCTAAGAAGTCCGGAATCACCATCGTAGCCAATGTCGACAATGAACTCATGACAACTAGAGTCTCTACTAGTTGGAGAATGTGCATTGACTACAGAAAGTTGAATACCATTACAAGGATGGACCACTTTCCTTTGCCCTTCATTGATCAAATTTTGGAAAGGCTAGCTGGTCATTCTTACTACTGCTTCCTTGACGGATATTCAGACTACAATCAGATAAATATAGCCCTTGAAGATCAAGAAAAGACAACGTTTACATGTTCATTTGACACCTTTGCTTACTGAAGGATGTCATTCGAACTATGTAATGCCCCCGCCACTTTTCAGCGATGCATGTTAAGTATTTTTTCTGACATGGTGGGTCAATATTTAGAGATCCTCATGGACGACTTCTCTGTCTTTGGTCCATCCTTCAGCGAGTGTTTGAAAAATCTTAAATGTGTGCTGAAGCGATGTGAGGAAAAGAATTTGGTTCTGAATTGGGAGAAATATTATTTCATAGTTCCCAAGGGATTGTTCTTGGACATATAATTTCGTCCAAGGGAATTGAGGTAGATAAGGCTAAAATTGATCTTATCTCTAACATACCTCCACCTAATAGCATACGTGACGTGCGATCCTACTTAGGACATGTCGAAGTTTATAGACAATTCATAAATGACTTTAGCCATCTCTCTCGTCCTTTATGTAATCTACTTCAAAAGGATGCACCATACGAGTGGATTGAACAATGCCATGAATCTTTCACTGAGCTCAAGGGCATGTTGAATATCGCTCCTATCATGTAGCCAGTGTTCGAGTTGTCGGTATCGCTACAAGTTTCGCTGGCTGGAAATAAAGATATAATATCGTTATCGCCGATAATATCGCCGATAACCGGAAATGCGGGGAAAACATGGTAAAACGATGTAATTTTTCAATGAAACTTCAGTAGAGGCTTAAATACACATATTTACATGTTTAGGAATTAAAAAATTGTAAAAAAGAATGCATACATAATAAGTTTCTATTTAATTAGGGCCTACAAGCATGCATTATCATAAGAAACAATCCAATAGTAGCATAACAATCGCTTAAATCTCATTAAACCAATTAACAAGTATAATGCATTCATACATTTTACAACTATGTATAAATAAGCATATAAATTAAACAAAATACATATGCATGATGATCCAACCATCCATCCAACCATCCAACCACCCAACCATCCATCCCATCCATCCAACCATCCAACCACTCAACCATCCATCCCATCCATCCAACCATTCAACCACCCTAACCATCCCATCCATCCATCCCATCTAACTGTCCATCCATCCCATCAAATCATCCAATCATCCAAACATTTATCCATCCATCCCATCTATCCAATAATCCAACCATCCAACCATCCCATCCATCCATGCCATCAAATCATCCAAAAATCCACACATCCATCCCATCTATCCATCCAACCAATCATCCATCCATCCCATCCATCCATCACATCAAATCATCTCATCCAATCATCCATCCATCCAACCATCTAACCACCCAACCATCCCATCTATCCATCTAACTATCCATCCATCCTATCAAATCATCCAATCATCCAAACATTTATCCATCCATCCCATCTATCTAATAATCCAACCATCCAACCATCCCATCCATCTATGCCATCAAATCATCCGAACATCCACACATCCATCCCATCTATCCATCCAACCATCCCATCCAATCATCCAAACATCCATCAATCCCATCCATCCATCCATCCATCGCATCCAATCATCCAACCATCCAACCACCCAACCATCCCATCTATCCATCTAACGATCCATCCATCCCATCAAATCATCCAATCATCCAAACATTTATCCATCCATCCATCCATATCCATCCCATCTATCCAATAATTCAACCATCAAACCATCCCATCCATCCATGCCATCAAATCATCATCTATCCATCCCATCCATTGCATCAAATCATCCCATACAATCATCCATCCATCCAAACATCCATCCCATCTATCTATTTAAACATTCATCCAAACGACCCATCCGTCCATCCCATCCACCGCATCAAATCATCCCATCGAATCATCCATCCATCCATCACGTCCCATCCAACCATCCAATCATCCAAACATCCATCCCATCTATCCATTTAAACATCCATCCAACCGACCCATCCATCCTATCCAATCATCCAAACATCCATCCATCCATCCATCCCATCTATCAATCCAAACATCCATCCAACCATCCCATCCATCCATGCTTCTAACCATCGGGAATGGATGATGTGTGGCCTCGGCCTCACTTAAGAGGGTGGCCCCAACTTTGAATTATGTATTCTATATACATCTATTTTACAAGATCCTTTTAGGGCATGAACCTAAAAATGAAGTGGATCCAATTCTCAAGTGGACCTCATCATAGGAAACAATGGTGATTGACCATAAATGGGCCACAAAAGTTTTGGATCAAGCTGATATTTCCTTTTTCCCTTTATCCATGTTCACGTGACCTTAGCATCTGGTTAGATGACAAATAAACATTATGAAAAGATTAAGGTGAGCCCAAGGAAGTTTTTAATGGTATGGCATTCAATCACCATTGTTGTATGGTCCACGAGATTTGGATCTTGATTTTTGGGCTATGCCATAAAATGTTTTGGCAAAATGGGTGGACAATGTGGATAGAGAATATGTAGATCATGATGTGCCCCATAGTAAGGGCCTCACGTGCCATAAATATCCCACTCTATTTAAATTTTTAGCTTTTTTAAAGCTGCATTTTTTTCTTAAAGTGGTGGTGAACCAGTTTTATTACATGATACGAAACTCACACTCTAAAATAACTTAAAAGTTACTTAACTATTAGTTTTATTTCCATTTAAAATAGTGGTGACATATGCTTTTAAACGGTGGAAAAAGCATACTTTAGAAAAAGCTAAAAAGGTAAAGTTAAAGCAAATAGCTTCGACCCCTCTTTCAAAACCCTAAAACTCATGCCATCCCTCCGCAGCGGCCGCCGCAACGCAGGTAGCTCTGTTAGATTCTCCTTCCACAGGTATGAATCTATTCAATTACCTACTTTATCTAATCTAATATCTCTCACTTTTTTTTTTCTTTTTCTTTCTTTTTTTTTTTTTTTGAATTTAAAGCTTTATACAGAGATATAATCGTCGAATTGTCGATATTTTTGTTGTCATCAACGTTATCGGCGATATATATCGCCGATATTTGGAAGAGAAACGAATTTTTGGGTTTTCGGTATCGCAAGTCCAGCGATACCGAAATTATCGGCGATAATATCGATTTTTCGCCGATAATACGAACACTGCATGTAGCCACCCGACTGGAGCATACCTTTTGAGATTATGTATGATGCATCTGACTATGCTATTGGGGCTTTATTAAGCCAAAGAAAAGAGATGAAGCCCTATGTGATTCACTATGCGAGTAGAACTCTAAATTCTACCTAAGTGAACTATTCTATTACATAGAAGGAAATCTTAACCATAGTGTTCACTTTGGACAAATTTAGGTCATACTTGATCGAATCCAAGATCATCATTTATACTAATCATGTAGCGCTAAAGTACCTTCTCTCTAAGAATGATGTTAAGCCTTGCCTGATAAGATGGATCCTCCTATCCAGGAATTCGACATAGAAATAAGAGACAAAAAGGGAGTAGAGAACGTAGTGACTGACCACCTCTCAAGACTTGATCTCCCTAATTCCCTTGAGCCAACACCGATAAATGAAATGTTCCCTGATGAACAATTGTTTAAAGTCTCTCAATTACCTTGGTTTGCCGATATTGCGAATTATCTTGCCACAGGTTTCACGCCAACATATTGGACTACACAAGATGAGAAAAAATTCTTCGCCGAGGTACGTAAGTTTTTCTAAGATGATCCTTATTTGTTTAAATATTGCCCAGACCAAATTTTAAGGAGATGTGTGTCAGACAATGGACATCAGAGTGTCATCTCCTTTTATCATTCTCATGCCTGTGGTGGTTACTTTTCTGTTAAAAAGACCACGACCAAAATTCTGCAGTGCGACTTTTACTGTCCCACGATGTTCAGAGATACTCATGAGTTTTGCAAAGCTTATGAGTGTTGTTAGAAATTCGAAGGGTGGTTCCATCGAAATATGATGCCTCTGAACCTCATTCTTATCATTGAAACATTTGATTGCTAGGGCATCAATTTTATGGGACAATTTTCCCAATCCTTTGGGAATATTTACATTTTATTAGCAGTCAACTATGTCACTAAGTGGGTTGAAGCGATCCCCTGCCGAAATAATGATCATAAAATAGTCATTCGATTCTTAAAGAAAATATCATTTCCCTATTCAGAATGCCTCGGGTCATCATTAGTGATGGAGGTTCACACTTTTGTAATAAGTCATTTGAGAACTTAATGAAGAAATATGACATCTCTCATAAAGTGAGCACTCCATACCACCCGCAATCAAGCGGGCAAGCCTAGATTTTCAACAGGAAAATTAAACAAATTTTGAAAAAATATGGTTAAACCTGACCATAAGGATTGGTCAATTCACTTAATTGATGTCTTATGGGCTTACCATATAGCTTTTAAGACCCTTATTGGAATGTCTCCCTTAAGACTTGTCTATAGGAGAGCTTTCCACCTACCCATGGAGCTGAAGCATAGAGCCTACTGGGCTATCAAAAATTTGAACTTTAATTTAGACAACGCTGGCTCTCTGCACAAACTTCAATTGAATGAACTCGAAGAAATCCGGAACGACGCTTATGAGAACTCAAAAATTTACAAGGACAGGATAAAGGTATTCCATGACAAGAACATCATTTGCAAATCATTCATAATCGGTCAAAAAGTCCTTCTGTACAATTCCCGGTTACATCTTTTTTCAGGTAAACTTCGATCTCATTGGACCGGTCCCTTCATTGTTACTAATGTCTATCCTCATAGGGCCATCGAGATAAAGAATTCAATGAATGGCAATGTTTTCAAAGTGAATGGACATCGTCTCAAGCCATTTGTTGAGAAGTTTGATTCAGAGGACATGTCCATGCCTCTGACTGATCATGTGTACCAGGATTGACCTCCTAGTCTGACGAAGGTGTAGTTAGGTTTATTTCTTTCATAGGATTTAGGATTAGGATAGTTTGATTTCAGTTTGTTCAGTCTTCGTGCTAACCCATTTACATGTTAAGAACTTTGAAAAAGCTTCAATTCTCCTTCTTCAAGTATTATCTTCCCATCACTTCCCATTTCTTTTCGTTGTCTCATGTGCATTACATGCTCATATCTTTTACATTGAGGACAATGTAAGTTTTAGGTTGGAGGGTGTAGATTAGGTAAATTAATCAGTGTTTTTTTAGTTTTGAGCAAAATTTGTGAAAATTTTCAATTTTTCAAGCTAAAAACATGTTTAGGAAATGATAATTTATGGAATTAAGAACACTTTGACTATGATGATAAGATAAGAGATTGAATTTTAAATTGTTGGAGTTTGATCAATTGAGTAAGACTATCACTTAAGTTCTTTCATTAATTGATTAATAGGAAGTTTGAATATCATGATAATCTAAATCACAAGACATGTTCAATTTACTTTCTGTGAATAATACTAGAATTTCTGATTGTTAGTATGTATATCATTGAAAGATATTGAGAATTGAGTCTGGAGAATTTTATCCACCTTTAAGAAAAATGAAAAGAACCAGTTAAAAAAAATAGAGAGATCGACAAAAAAGTCATGTATGATGAAAAGACTGGAAAGGAATGAAAAGTCTGAAAATAATGAATAAATAAAAGAGACCGTCGATATAAAATCAAAAACTAGAAACAGAAGGAAAAAGTGATAAGTTCAGAATCAGTACTTGATTATACAATAAAACTTGAGGTGATGAGCATGGCTAACATTATGAAATAATAGTATGTTATGGAAAGTAAATAGAATTCACTAATCACATTGGAAAAACTTGATATGTGAACTTATGTTGTTAAATGATTGATAAAGAAACTTTTTGATTGATTGCTCGTGTTATTTGGTTCTAGGTTTTCAAATTTGTACTCTCAATTCTTTAGATTGTACTCATTTATACTTGATTGCATAAAAGATTGTTTTCTGAAAGTGATTTGAACATTGAAGATTGAAGATCACTTCATGCATGTTTTGCTCGAGACTAGCAAAATGTTGGTTGGGGTGTATTGAGTATGAAATATTGCATATATCTCCCTATTTATCCTTGGTTTTATAAATATGATAGTGTTTAATTGATCTAATTATGCATATTTTCATGTTTGAGGTGATTTCAAGAGCTTAAGGTGAAATTCATGTCAAAAGAAAGATTTATGCTCAAACGATTACTAAATGAAGATTTGGAGATTTAGAAGTCATTAATGAAGAATTCACACGTTAAAGATCCAAGGAAACTATGTAAGGAATGAAGAAAATCAAAGATTTGGAGTGAAGAAAAAGAATCATAAAATTGTCCTGAAAAAAAGAACATATTCCTAAAATTATCCTGAAAAAATATATTCTGAAACACTGAGTCTAAAAAATGAAAGTTCTGAAAGTCTATTTTGGAAACTATGCAGAGTACGTAAAGTCCGGATTTTTCCAATTCAGTGCAAAAGTTGGAGTTCCACAACTATAAATAGGAGTCCCTAGGATGCTCTAAAGCATCTTTTAGGGTTTGGAAAGGGAGAGAAGGCCTAGGCGGACCGCTAAGAACGTTCTTTCACTTTTATTTCTTAATGGATTCTAGTATATCTTTTACTTTTTCTTTTGTTTTTGAGTTAGCTATGACTAGCTAATCTCTTAGCTATGGCTAAGAGGTGAAGTTGTAGTTTTTTTTGGTGTTTCCTTTGCTTTGATTCTTGTTTATTTTGAACGTCATTGATTTTAAGGAATATTTTCAGTTTTCTATGATTTATTGTGATTTAAATTATAATAGATGTTGTGATAGCTTTGAATATCTTCTTTTCCTGTTTTGAGATTGTTATATTGGTAAAACTAGTGATTCACCATTGTCTCCAAGGCATGGTGGATGCATGAATTCCCTTCCAATCATCACAATACTCCATTGATGACTAGATCAATGAAAAGTTTAGAGATTTAATTTAATTGCTTCATCTTCCAATTGGATAGGATAGGACTCTAATTCTAGTTGTGTTTGCTGAATCAAGTAAGGTAACATCCTGATAGCTACAAGTGGATCCTTAGCGCTCTAGTTTCTTTTTTATTATTGATAATATATTCACAATTCCTCTCAACTATTCCAAAATTCAATTTAAATCTTTTTCTAATTCTAGTTATAGTTATTTTCATATTACGTACAAGTTTAGTCCCTGTAGATTCAACCTTGACCTCACCGAGTTATTACTACATCGCGACCCTACACTTGGGATTGTGAACATGTACGAATCAGAAAAAACGATTCTATCAAAGAATGGAAATTTTGTCGGCACGGGATATGCTTGTAATGGTAAGACAAAGTTTTCATTGAATGAAAGTAACACTTCTACGCATATGGTTGAATCTATTGGACTATGACATGGTAGACTAGCACATATAGGATATAATACCTTAAAATTCATAGCTAAGAATGGTTTAATCTCATATACAGATAATGAGAATGATAAATGTGAAGTGTGAAATTGCGGTTTATACCACTGATACTGAAGAATGAATATGAGGTAATGTCCTAGAGGGGGGTGGATACTCATTTTCAATTATTTTTGCCTATTAAAAAATCCTAATTGCCTAACTTAAATAATCTTTCAATTTAAAGCAAGTGAGATAATATAACTCTAAGGCTTCTAAGCCAATAGAGGATCTAATTACAAAGGCTACTCCAGATGTACAAATAGAGCAACTAGCCTATAGTAATGTGAGCTTGTGTGTGGAATGTGCTACCTATCAATCAATAGCATTCATTTAATCATGTATAAGAATTTAAACATTCAAGCATATATAAGCATGATTAAACAGATGCATAAATGACAATTCCAAACACAAGCATGTATAGTGGTTCGGCTACGTGCCTACTCCACTCCCGACATCCACACTCAATCCCAGAGTGTATCAGATTTCACTATTAATGGTTTTAAAACATGTTCACCAATAACCTTTATAGTCCTACACTAAGGACACAAATTTATCTCTCCAAAAGAGCAAAGGTCTTACACTAAGAACCCACGTTTAGGCCCAACAGCCAAGGTCCCACACTAAGCACCTCCGTTTAGGCCCACCGACCAAGGTCCCACACAAGACACCTACGTTTAGGCCCACCGGCCAAGGTCCCACACAAGGCACCTCCGTTTAGGCCCACCAGCCAATGTCCCACACAAGGCACCTCCATTTAGGCCCACCAGACAAGGTCTCACACAAGGCACTTACACGAGTTTGTTGATAGCAAACTCTTAGCCTCAATCCTACATGAGGATAGAGACTAAAGTTTGGACTCTTAAAATAACACTTACTTGTCGGATTGAGTCCTCTCTTGTAGCTTGTCTTAGGTTGCTTGATCTTCGCTTTTCCGTGCTTGAATCAGCTCCCCGATGCTCCCCCAATCGCGTAGCTTGGATTTACCTGTTGGTTCAGCTTCACGATCAAGAACCTTACATAAGATGTACGTATAAAGGTGATTAAGGTAATGGGAGTTGGTTAAATCTCCTATCTAGGATAATAAATGGATTTCCTAAGGGATTCAACCTATGGATGCTCTAGAGTATCAAAAGATAAAGGATTTTCCTATTGGTTTAGTCTTCGTACTCTAGAGAAGGCACGAGTTCATGTTCTTCATTAATAGGAGCTTTAAATGCTCCTAGAAGTGAAAGATCACAATGAAGAGAGCATGAAACTCGTATGGTTAGAGTCTAAGTAGGCTAGGATAAGCTTAGAGTACACTAGAGACTCTAAGATGCCTTAATCCACTATTTTTGCAAGTTTCTACAAGCCGCTTTTATAGAAAAAAAGGTTCCTATAGATAAAAAATGGCTAGTTTACAGTACTACCAAAGCTAACTTCGATATCACCGAACTTGCTTTGGTGGTACTGAATTATCAATCGGTAGTATCGAATTAAATCATCAAGTTGTTGAATGAAAAGGAGTCCTTTCGGTGACACTGAAATTTGTTCGTCAGTAGTAGTCGATGATACCGAATTACTTTTGAAATGTTGCTGGACTATTTTGAGCACTTTCAGTAACACCGAAGGTTTCTTCGGTGATACCGAAGGTGCTATTCGATGGCACCTTTTTCCTACCAAATTTAGACAATTTTTCCTATTTTAATTCCAAGTCCATTTAATCATTTATCAACATGGAACTTGTTAAAGCTAAGACTAAAGGGTATAAATATATACTCGGAATTGGCTTTGAATAAATGACCTAAGTAGGGTTTCCTATTTGGGTTGGGATCATCTATTTGCAAGGTCAAGATTGTAGAAGTAGTTCTTTGTCTTCAATGTAGCTTTAGTGCTTCCTGATCCAGTCGCGTCGCTCGTCTTCATTTGCCAAGAACTCATCCGACTACTAGACACAACTAGTCACATGATTGACAAACAAGTGTGCAAAGGTGGGTGCACTTACAAAGTGTGCATATGATCCGAAATGACAAAGAAACCGTTTCCCAGTATCAAGAGATCATCTCAAGTATTAGATCTTGTGGACAGTGATATCTGTGAGTTAAACGACATTCTTACTCATGGAGGTAGAAAGTATTTTATAACCTTTATTAGCGATTGCTCTAGATACGTATATGTATACTTATTTAAGAGGAAAGATGAAGCATTAAACATGTTTAAAATATATGAAGCAGAAGTAGAAAATCAAGTAAATAAGAAAATAAAGATTTTCCATAGTGATAGAGGGGGAGAATATTTTTCAAATGAATTCTCTAACTTATGTGAAGAATATGAATTAATACACCAATATATTGCACCATATACACCGCAACAGAATGGTATAGCAAAAAAGAAGAATGAGACGTTAGTAGAGATGGTCAACTCAATGTTAATACAAGCAAAGTTGTCACTCAGTATATGGGGTAAGGCACTTCTTGTAGCATGTCACATTCTAAATAGTTTTCCCTCTAAGAAACATAAAACATCACCATATGAGATATGGAAAGGTAGAAAACCTAACCTAGGATATCTTAAAGTGTGGGGATATTTTGCTTATTGCGGGACTCCTGATCCCAAAAGAACTAAGTTAGGACCTAGAGCTATAAAGTGCACCTTTATACGGTATGCACAAAATAGTAAAGCTTATAGACACCTAGATCTAGAGTCTAACACTATAATAGAATCAAGAGATGTTGAGTTCTTTAAGAACTCACTATCCTTAGAGTCAATGGATAATGAAGTTCAAACTCCTAATAGAGAAGCAGTGAGTATAACTCCACAAGAAGTGGAAGCTCCAAGCGAACCTCGTAGGAGTCAGAGGGTAAAATTTTAGAAGAGTCTTGACGCTGATCAGATAGACTCTCAATGTATATTTTTCCATCTTGTAGAAGGAGATGGAGAAAATATTATCAGAAAAATACCTATAGTAATGACTATAGAAGATGACCCTAAAACATATAAGGAGGCTATGTTTTCTAGAGACTTAGCATTCTGGAAAGAAGCCATTAACGATGAAATGGAATCTATAGTATCAAATCAAATATGGGAATTAGTTAACTTACCTCCAGGTTCTAGATCCATAGGTTGTAAGTGGGTATTTAGGAAGAAATATCACACTAATGAGATTATCCAAACCTTTAAAGCTACATTAGTACGTAAGGGATTCAGACAAATAGAAGGGATATATTAGTTTGACACATATTCTCCTGTGGCTAAGATAACATCCATTAGGATTTTATTTGTGCTAGCTTCCATACATTATCTTCACATCCACCAAATGGATGTTAAAACTACCTTCCTGAATGGTGACCTTAATGAGGAGGTATAGATGGAACAACCTAAAGGAATCGTTCTACCAGAAAATAAAAATAAAGTTTGTAAATTAATTAAATCTTTGTATGGATTAAAACAAGCACCTAAACAGTGGCATGAGAAGTTTAATTCAAAAATACTATCTCATGGTTTCATGCATAATGTAGCTGATAAATGCATATATTCTAAAGTTGATGGTAGTTGTATAATTATTATTTGTTTATATGTTGATGACATGTTAATAATTAGAAAGAAAATGGAAGGTGTAACTAAAACAAAGAAGTTTCTGTCTTCCATATTCAAAATTAAGGATCTTAGGCATGTGGATACCATCCTAGGTAACAAAGTTAAAAAACATAGTAGGGGTTATGCTCTGTGTTAATCTCATTACATGAAGAAGATACTAAACAAGTTTAATTATCTTAATATAAAAGAAACAAAAACTCCATTTGATCAAAGTATCACGTTGAAAGAGAATAATGAAAGAGTTGTTTCACAACTTGAGTATGCAAGTGCTATAGGCAGTCTAATGTAGCTATGCAATGCCCGAGACCAGATATCGCATATGCTATGAGTAAACTCAGTAGGTTTACTAGTAACCCCAGTGTGGAACACTGGAATGCTATCAGTAAAGTCCTTGGTTACTTAAAGGAAACCAAAGACTTAGGATTATTTTATTCAGAGTTTTTTGCCATATTGGAAGGTTATACCGATGCGAGCTGGATATCGAGTGCAAGGGACAACAAGTCTACTACAAGGTAGGTATTCACCCTACGAGGTCAACCATATCTTGGGTATCCAAGAAACAGACCTGCATAACTCACTCGACTATGGAGTCTGAGTTTATAGCTTTGGTTGCAACAGACAAAAAGATGCTGAGTGGTTAAGGGATCTTTTATTATAAATGCATTTTTTTGTAAACCATATACCAGCTGTGTCACTACATTGTAATAGTGAAGCAACATTAGCCAGAGCCTACAGCAACACTTATAATGAAAAGTCTAGATATATAAGTCTATGACATGATTATTTGAGACAATTGATTCAAGATGGAATCATTACAATTTTCCATGTGAAATCAAGCAATAACTTAGCTGACCATTTTACTAAATCTCTAACAATACGGAGGTAGTTAAGGCAACATCTAGAGAGATGAGGTTGAAACTCTTCAACCAAAGTTCCACCAGTGATTTTAACCTAACCTAAAATCTGAAACTCTCTAATTTCAGGTTTAATGGGTAAAAACAAGTTACTAATATGTGAAAAGTTTCAGTACTAAAATTATATACAACCTCATCCATAATAGATAAGTGTTGAGCATTATGAAAAGAAGGTTGAGTCTTAGAACTCTTAATGAAATCTAGTCTAATGAACAAGTGTCTTAATAGTAACGAAAATATTAGAAGGATTCCACCTATGTAAACGTAGAGATAGTGCTGTCTCTAATGAGAGTTGGAATTTCTCTTGAGATTGTTCATGAAATAGGATAAGCACATGACCATTAAATGTGTTGAGCAAGATTTTGGGAACTCTAATAAACACAAAAGTGAATGTGTGCGTGGTTTCTCTGGCTCTATTATCTAGGAATAGCTGGTTCAACGTTACAACTACCAGTAATTTCGATAAAGCTTTAAGATACCACTATACCAAAATCACTAATTAGGAACAGACATATTTTTGGTTTAGAAATTTTTCTAAGCTGTTGCTAATTAAAATGGTTAGGAGCGGCTTAGAATCGTTCCTAAGTATTGACATGTTAGGGCATAGTTAAAACCCTTTTTCTTTCATTTTCTTTTCTTTCCATTTCTTTTATTCCCATCTCTTCCCTACCATACCCCACCACCATCTCTCACCAGACAACGATGACTGTTGGATCTCCGCCGTCCTCGACTCCAAGCTCCACCACATGCCGGAATCTGACTACCTCTGACGATTACAGGACCGATTGCTCAATGTTACCACCCGTTAAGACACCATCAGCTGGATGTCCAAGGTGCACGAGTACTACCATTTCTGTCCGGTAACGGCGTATGTCTCCGTCAACTACCTCAATCGATTCCTCTCCTCCCACACTCCTGAGAGGAAATGGGTGGCCCTTTCGGTTGCTGTGAGTATCTTGCCTTTCGATTTTGTCGATTTTTTCACAAGGAAGCTGTTGAGTTTTGGCCCCTTTCCCTCAAACCCTAACCCTAATTTCCAGAGCGGTTTTGGGTGCGGACATCTACCTCCCGATCCACCATGAAGTTCAACATTGCAAATCCGACTACTGGATGTCAGAAGAAGCTAGAAATCGATGACGATCAGAAGCTTCTGGCCTTCTTTGACAAGCGAATCTCTCAAGAGGTTAGTGGAGATGCACTAGGTGAGGAATTTAAAGGATATTCCTTCAAAATTATGGGAGGATGCAACAAGCAAGGTTTCCCAATGAAACAGGGAGTCTTAACTTCTAGCCGTGTTCGTTTGCTGTTGCATAGAGGAACACCTTACTTTTGAGGCTATGGCAGGTGCAATGGAGAGCATCATTGGAAGTTTGTTCATGGATGCATTGTTAGCCCTGACCTTTCAATTTTGAACTTGGTTATCGTAAAAATTAAAAAAATAAAAAAAGAGGGAAAGCAATATGCCTAGTTTAATAGACATAGAGAAGCCAAGAATGAGAGGTCCAAAGAGGGCCTCAAAGATTTACAACAGAGTCTAAGAAGAAGTGTAGCAAGGCTCCCAAGATACTGCGGCTTGTGACCCCATTGACATTGTAGAGGAAGCGTGCCAGAATCGTTGAGAAGAAGAAGAGGATCGCAAAGACCAAGTCGGAAGCTGCTGAGTATAAGAAGCTGCTTGCCACCAGGCTGAAGGAGCAGCACGACAAAAGAAGTGATAGCTTGGCCAAGAAGAGATCCCGTCTCTTTGCTGCTTTGAAGCCATCAATGGCAACTTGAGTGGGGATGTTCGATTATGTTGATGTTGCTCCCATCCAAATCATGAATTAGAGATTTTATTTACAGCAACACAATTTCATTACTGGTTGATCTGTTTTCAGTTTTGACTGCTTTGCGTAGATGAATATGTTAACAATGACTACAATTGTCATATGCAAATTTCGTTTTCCTTTACCAAAAAAAAGCTGTTGAGTTTCGGCTCCGGGCATGTATTTTGTTTGTATTGGTTTTAATAGTTTTTCAGTTTGGTGTGCTTTTAATAGTTTTTCAGATCCAAGTAGAAGGCAGTGCTCTGTTTTGCAATGTAACCTTGATCTTGTGACCCAGCTTATTGTTACATCTGATGATAATTGTTGATGTAAAAATCTATACCACCCTCCACCAAACCTCCAGTGCTTGGAGCGAACTCTGGACCTGCACAAAGGAACAGACAAAGGAGACCCTGGCTCAAGTAGGGGACCCTCCGATGCCTAGGTCAGGCTAAGGAAACCGGGTCTATGTGGAGTAGGGTAGGAATGAGGGTGCCAACGATTGCGTACCTTACACCGTAGAAATGACCTGTATTTATACCTGAGGGTCGTAGTGAACGTGTCCGACAATTTCAGCACGGTCATAGCCATCACGCGAGGATTACGTGGGCATGATAGTTGGCAGTTACCCAAAGATCGTGCGCTAGGCATACCTCTAGTCATGCGTTACTAGAGTGACTCATTAAATGATGTCGTTGATCAAGCTCCCACCCGAACGGACCTCCTGGGTCAGATCCTACTCGGTGACCCGAGCTGAGCCCACGGGTGAGACAATACGTTCAAGGGTTAGGTCGGTCGAGTGTAGAGTACGATTTGGCTTAGATGTGAAGGACGGGTCGGCTCGAACGTTTTACTACTGCTCCGAGATCGTACTCACGAGATGACGAGAAGATCGGGTCGGCATATAGTTCTACCAGAATCCCCCGAGTCAGATGTTTTCCTCTGCTCGGACATTACCTGTCTGAGGCTTTCTTTATTGACACCGAAGTTAACCTGATGCAGCTCAGTTCGGATTTACCCATAACAATAATAGTTCACCTTCCGTAAGGGTATAATGTCTTTTGTTGTCAATTGTTGCAATCATTTTGTTGATATTAAAATTTAAAGGCCATAAGTGTCAATTTGAGTAATTTTCTTCAATGTTTATACACCACTTTGGGATGTGAGGAACACAATGGCACCTTTGAAAGAGTTTGTGGGACACAACAAAGGTCGGTTTGGATATTGTTTTTAAGTTTTGGAAATTATTTATTTGAACTGTGGTGTAGAATCTCGATTCTAAAGTAATATGATATTACATGTCTTTCTTTTGCAGACTATAGTTACAAGAACATGTCTACCATTGTTTGTACTTTAGTTCTAGACTAGCTGATTATTAACATTTCATCAATGACTGCTTTTATTGTGTCCACCCGGTGTAATTGCAATGCCATGGTGTCCAAATGACAGTCCCTTTTTGCGTACTTGTGCTAAAGATAATCGATCTATTTGTTGGAACACAATTACTACAGAGTTAGGGAAGTCTTTGAGTTTGATAATTCTTCCATGGTAGGAGAATCTACTTTTTTTTTTAATGAAATCTTGTTTATAGACTTTTCTAATATCTTCAGCAAATGCCTCTCATCTTTTATATTTTTTTGGCCAGTAATTATCTTTCTCCAGCCCAGCTTTGGATTTGGTCAGGTTTCTTAATAAAATTACGTTACCGTTCTCAAAAATTGAAAAAAAATAATAATAAATAGAGCATCCCATATTAATGTCACAAAGCTCATTTTCATGTTTTGATTTCATACAAATATTATGTGAGTTGCCGGCTAGCACCAATTGGAATTTTGATATCCACTGGTACCCAAAGATACCTGGA
Organism: Magnolia sinica; assembly: GCF_029962835.1. Lineage (NCBI taxonomy): Eukaryota > Viridiplantae > Streptophyta > Magnoliopsida > Magnoliales > Magnoliaceae > Magnolia > Magnolia sinica. The sequence goes on from NC_080590.1 coordinate 56,227,462, forward strand.
GTTATATCTACATCTTTTGATGGAAAATTCGGCATTGACAATCTTAAGGTAAAATATTCCAGTCTTTGGATGCTTTATAGATCTCTCTCTCTCTCTCTCCTTCTCTCTCTCTACAATAAGCATGATGTCATTACTCTAGCCACAATACTGTTTTTGTTATGATGATGTGGAAAACAACAATTTCATTTAATTTTCTTTTCTTTTGTTACTTTTTAAGCTTGTCTTGTAAAGCTGTCAACTATTTGCAATTGTGCCAAACTCTGGTGTGGGACATGGTATATAACCATGTGGTAAATTCATGTTATATCCCCCACCATAAAAATAACTATTTGCAAAACTGAGGTTGTTCAACTCATCACGACAGTTTAAAAAAAGTACTCATTCAAGGAACATTTCCAACCTGCTTATGAGTGGACTACCTTCTCTAGAGTGTCTTCTTACAAAACAACTTGCCATGTTAGCACTGTGTTGTGCTTGGCCAGCAAACTTTTTATTTTAAATTTAGTTAATATATATTGCATGTGAATCTCGACCATTGATCTAATGGAATCTCGCAAATCCAGCATTGGCAACCTGGTGTAGCAGGGTTGGATGGCTAAAGTAGCTTCTCCTACCCCCAAAATCATACATTGTACGTCAAATAACTTATTCTGGTTTGCGAGATATGCTTTTTATGGTGTACTGGAGTTATTGATTGTAAGGCACCATCACTGATGTCATTAAGCCTTTCTAGATGAAAGTGCCCATCCCACTTGAGACCTAAAATTGTCTATTACCTCTGCATTGTAACTTACAAACTCGTTTTTGTAGGCATTTGCCCTTGGAAGCCTATATGCACTTTCAATGGCTCAATTGGAAACTAAAATTCTCAAAGCCATAGGAAATATGCTTCATATGTATTTGTCAGAGCATTTGAATATTTCCTCGTGTTGCTATCTAACCCTTGAATTTTGTTATACTAGCATATGTGTGTAGAAAATGGTTAATGATGGCAGTGTTGAAAGATGGACATGCATAAACTTCTCATGTTTGAACGCAGATGCAGTTCATGCATTTTGCCACGAACTTGTTGGCACGTGTTGAAATATAGGAATAGTATGAGTTCTAACTTTTATCTTTAACTATAGCCATTATCCTCATTACATGCTCCCTGAGGTTCTTCATTCTCCTTGCAACTGAGGAGTGCCATCCTTAGTTGCACGATCCTTCTAACCAGGTGAAGCTCCTGCTTTGAATTGTGCTTCATACCAGTTGCCGTGAAGAGTGGTCAGTTAATTGTAGAAGTCAAGCCTCAGGTATGTCCATACATCTCTCCTTCTTGTTCTTTGAGTATGCATCATCATCATCATCTTTTTAAATTCTACAACATGAAATGTTTAAGGTTCATTCAGCTTCACAAGTCTTAATATGTAATGTAGGAAATATGAAGTGTTTCTTGTTGGCAATTCTGTAATGTTTTTAGTTTCTTTTTTGCAAGGAAATTTGTGAAATTGTACTGTTGGGTTTTGTTTTATCTTATTTTTCCTGTTTCCTCAAATGTTACTAATTTTCTATTGATCTCTATAGGTTTATCTTATCATACTGGAGATATGTTATAAATGATAGAGGACCTCTCCACCGTACATGTGGCAGAGATGTTATATATTGTCCATCACTCTGCTATAGTATAAATGTGTATTTAAAAAATAAAAATAAAAATTATTTCTTTTATTTTTATTTTTTGGTTAATTTGTAGTTTTGATTTTTTTTTTATTTTTTTTTAAGAATTTTGCAATGGAATTGGATGCAATGGAATTCGATTGAGTCCACTATCTAACTTGCATTTTCAAAAATGTATTGAGGGCTTTTTCTCTTTCACTGCAAGCGATAGGGCTTAGGTGGCCATGATTGTTGGCTATGAAAAAGATGGCCTTTTTTGGAATATTAAGCACTGCATTGTGAACTTACAGAATGAATATTTGTTGCGGTCTTTAGAAGATCTTTATTTTTCACTGCAGATAGTTAATTGTTTGATGGCCATTTTCCATTGCATATCCACTAGGTAGATTCTTTCCTTCTAACTGTGCATTCGCTGAAAAAAAAAAAAAAAGGATGGCTAGGATTGTTTAGTGGGAACACTTTGTCTTGTATTGCCTATTAACAGAGGGGAATCACCCGATGAGCTATCTGGGTCGCTTATAGGTGGGCTCCACCCATACTAAAATGCTGGCCTGAATGAAAATTCCAGTAGTTTCAGACCATGTGAATCATAGTTTCTTTTAAAGGAGATGATATTTGTGCAGCACTATTTTTTTTCCTACTGATTTTCTCTATTTTGGTATTGAGAAGGTCTGGTAAGATTTCTGGTATTTGCTACACTACCGCAAATCAATTCGAGGTTGTTTGTAACGTGGGCTATTTTGTGGAGTTTCCCTGAGGTAATGGTGCTACATTCAATAAAATATTTATTATAACTACTTATATCATTTGTGTGGGTGTTATTTATTATTGTAAACAAAGTTATGGTTGTCATTTATTTTTATTTTTTTCTTGATTTGATTTTACCTCATGCAGTTCTATGACAAAGTTCAATATTCGCCATAACATTGCTGAACTTCTGGAGTACCTATGGAATGTGCCTAGCCATTGCATAACATGGAAGCAGGTAAAATCATTTACTTGAGGTAACCTAGTAGAAATGAATGCATTCCAGGGAATCTAGTAGTACCAATAAATAAAGTTTTAAGTAGTAACAGTTATTTCCAATATTTCAAGAATGCCACCATGCACATAGTACATCATCACCCACAAAACAGGCAGACAGAGATGCACAAAGAAAATACTAAATAGATTAGAGCAAGAGGGGAAGATAATGAAACTGAAGATATGAGAACTAGCAGATGGCAGAAACTGGCCTAGCCACATCTTTGTGGGCTCTGATTAGTGGTATCTAGAAGGAAAGACATGCAAACACCTACGGGATGCAGTAAGGATATGAGTTATGACATCAGTGTATCTGTATCCTAATTCATGAGTCCTGATGCATTTATAATCCATGTGTCAAAAATACACCCAGACTCGAATCTATCATCAGATGTGTTGAATTCTAAACCAGTAACTGAAATGGAACAACTCTCAACTCTATACAATGCAGATGTTGGTCTATATATGTTGGCCAATAAGGTAAGTAATGCTTCTGTGATAAATTTGATATCTATCAGTTGATTAAAATGTAATAGGGTCAAATTATTGTTACTGCAACTGTCTAATGGGCATTGTTACTACAACTGTCAGTATGGTGTAAATAAATAAATAAATAAAATAAAAAATTGTATGCATGTTTGATTCAACATAATTTAAGCATTGGATCATGTTGCCAAATTCAAGGGCTTATTTCAATTTTGATGATCCCTTGTAATGATATTTTCATTCAGTAGTGGATAGATCTAATTGTAATGTGAAACATCATTTTTATTTGAGTAAGATACTGATGTTACTCTGCGAATCGTAAATCTGTTTTAGAAATCTGAGGCATGTTAAAGGTGTACCTGATTTTTTTGATTTTGATGTGTTTCTGATCTTAATATTTAGTTCAGAAGGAACCATCTTGATTAAACTAATCTTGCATTAAACTGATTCACATTGATTCCAATGACTACCTCCAATGTAAAGTGATTAATCATCACTCGACATTTGATTTGCATTACCAATCTTTTCTTTATAAATGTTCTTTTTTGCAGTGGATGGTAAATGAAGAAAAACTGCAATCTTACTATGGGTGAATCTAATCAATCTAATTAAACAATAGTTCCCATTTCCATTACACCCAATCTTGACCATCCATGTGATAAGATTTGCTCATATGATATTTGCATTTAGAACAACCGCTATGTGCTTTCGATTCTAGACCCATTTCTTGTTTCTTGAATTTTTAGTGTTTTGATCAGTTTCTATACCTCGAAGCATCCGATTTCTTATCTTAATTACAATTGCTTAAAATCAGGCTTTGATCGAATCAGAATATGGAAAAATCAATCTTTGTAATGATGCCCAAGTCGTCGATGGAAAGCGGGAGGCCAAGTAGTATGGTTGTGAAAGTTAATTCAAATCATCTCCTGTTTCTTCTTCTGTTTGATGCAATTTTTCCCAAAGAACATAAAATAAAAACACATGATCAGCGGCTTAGACATGGGTGAGGTCATTTACAAGGTGGGGCCCTTTGACGCAAATGGGAGATGTTTCAAATGAATTATCAGTTGTTTAAATTCAACATGCATGTGGCCCACTAGAAAATAAACCAGCCTGATTTTTGGATGAGGTCATTTACAAGGTGGGGCCCTTCCAATGAGTGGCTTAGATATGCCATGCATAAGCTGTGAATTGAGGAAATGAATGAGCTTGATGGAATTCTCCATTGCTCCATATCAATTACTGTTGTTTAAAGTACTCACATGTGCATATAATCAAAATTGTCATCAGGCATCATGCTATGTTATATGAAGGGCAAGGAGGGCCTGCACAGAGCAGTAAGCCCAACCTAAAATTACAGTTATTGTGTATTTTTTATGGGCTTGTATAGAGTTTGAGAACTTTCTTGGAAAATTTCGTAGGAGAGTACTTTGCCTTAACTGGTGCAAGGTTGAATGGGAAAGAAATGATTGCACAAGGTCTCGCAATCCATTTTGTCTTGTCTGAGGTATGCTTCTTGATCATGCACTAGGTGATACACAAATTCTTGGAAATGCCTTATTGACATATAGTAAAAACATTAGTTTCTCCAAAATCAGATTGTCCTTCTTAGTTGTTTCATTACTAGCAAGAGACTCACAAATGTCCCAAGATACACAAATTCTTGGAAAAACATTTGTTAAGAGAACTTGCAACTAGCTACATGTGCATATGATTTTTGGTGGACAACTTGGCTCCTAAAACCTATAGACGTCTTAGATTGGAATGTTAGTTTTTTTATGGATATGATTTTTGGTGACTCTGTTCATACCAGGTTGCTTCGAAGGACAGAAACCCGTCTAATGCAACGTCCTTTATCTCCTCATCAGGAGATGCGACGGGCAGTGTAAGGAAAGTGAAGTGGATCTCTCCTTCACTATTTTAGTATTCTCAAATTCATTGGTGGATGTTTTTTACCTTTAATGTTTTCTCAGATTGAGAGGCCAGAACTTAAAAATGAGATTTTCTGAAATCCCATTTGAGATAGAGGCCCATGTATATGTGTATACAGATATGTATGTATGCACACAGGCATGTATGTGGATTTATTCAGTACTACAGAAAAGAAAAGAAAAGAAAAAAAAACATTGATGTGTATTGTATGTTTTGTGTTCTTTTCAGGTTGAGAGGCCCCATGTTCGGCAGCTAGAGTCTAGTAGGAATATTCATCATCATGTGGATTTCTCTTGCAGATGGAATGTACATGATGGAAGTAGATCGGGTTCTAAGGCCTGGTGGGTACTGGATTTTTCTTTCATATTAGTTTTTATCCATTTCGATTTCAGGATGCCTTACCCTTACCGTTATGAACTCTACAAGAGGGTTGATGACCCCTCTGGAAAGGAGAAGTATGTTATTTTGGCCACATTACCACAAAAGTCAACTATTGACAAAATACATGATGCCTTCACAGGAAAGCCAAGGTAGGACATTTCAAGACATCCACAAACTGTTTTTATATTTTATGGAGTTATTTCAACTTAGCTCTAGTTCTCTATACATTTTAGTGACATGTTTTACTATTGTCCGATTTTCTCTTGTTTTTTCTTTTAATATAGAAATTAGGGTTTGGAGATGCTTTCTTGAAGAAATTCAAGTCTTTTCTATCTTTTTTTCTTCTTATGAGGTGAGAATCTGGAAATTCGGTCTCATCTTTGTAAAAGTGGATTAGGTTTGTTTTGGATTTTTGGGTTTTTAATTCCAATTGGTAATCCAAAGCAATCATTCCATTTAGGTTTTCTTTCTTTTTTTTCATGATGATTGATTTCTTTTATTTGGCTGGATGTTGAAAAGGGTACTGATGACCTACAACTGGCTGTAGGTTACCTAACCATACAATCCACTTTTACAAGCATTTTGTGCCAGAGTCCAGTTGGAAATAAAATTCCTGAGGCATGAAAAAATGGGTTGTTGGTTGTAAGTAATCAATCATTACAAGATGGCCAGGAACTTGTTTATGTAAACCAAGAGGAGCTGAAAGCTTTTGTGTAATTGAGACAACCCGAAGGGGTTGAATATATAGAGATTACAACATCTATACAAGGAAAGAAATAAAATCAGAATCCTCTACCTATGGAAACGAACTATACAAGGTATGCTAGCTATACAAGGCATATTTCAGTCTGTCTAACATCCCCCCTCAAACTAATGCGGGTCATCGACAAGTAGTAGTTTGCCAAAGAGAAATGAGTGACGTGCAGAAGTTAAGGACCTGGTGAGAATGTCTGCAATCTGATCATGGGATGCAACATGTGGTAGAGAAATGAGCCCAGACTGAAATTTCTCGCGGATAAAGTGACAGTCAACTTCAATATGCTTCGTTCATTCATGAAAAACTGGGTTAGAGGCAATCTGAATGGCACTGAGATTATCAACATGGAGTGGAGTAGGATTCTGCACAGGAATGCCCAAGTCAGAAAGAAGTCCACGTAACCAAACAAGCTCACTACATGCAGCAGACATCGCCCGATACTCGGCTTCTGTGCTTGATTTGGAAACAGTGGCCTGCTTCTTACACTTCCAAGAGATGAGAGAAGTGCCAAGAAAAACAAAGTAGCCAGTGGTAGATCTTCGTGTGAGAGCGCAACTAGCCCAATTAGCATCCGAATAAGCACGAAGGTCCAGAGTCGCCGTGGAGGAGAAGAACAGTGATCGATCTAGAGTTTCATGTAGGTACCGTATGATACGTAACACCGCAGTCATATGAAGAGTCCGAGGAGCAGAAACAAACTGACTGACGACTTGGACAGCGTAGGCAATATTAAGGCGAGTCATAGTTAAGTAAACCAGACTCCCAACCAAACGGCGGTATAAGTCGGGCTGTGCAAGTAGATCACCATCGTCGCGGCCATAGTGAATGTTAAGTTCTAAGGGAGTCTGAACTATTTTCTGATCTGTCAATGATGCCAAAGCAAGAAGATCCTTGGCATATTTACGCTGGCTGACCAGGATCCCACGTTTAGAACGTGAAATTTCAAGCCCAAGAAAGTATGTGAGATGGCCGAGGTCTTTCATCTTGAAGGAGGATTACAGAACTTCCTTTAAAGCCGAGATGCCAATAGCATCGCTACTAGTCAGGAGGAGGTCATCAACATAGACCAGAACAATGACAATTCGTGAGCAGTGATGCGCAAAAATAAGGATGGGTCATGACCACTTTGAGTAAAGCCAGCACCCGTAACAACATCGTGAAAGCGTTGGAACCATGCCCGAGGTGCCTGTTTGAGGCCGTACAGGGCTTTCTTTAGGCAACATACTTTATTGTCAGGGATTAAAGAGCCAGGAGGAGGTTTCAAATATACGGTTTCTTAGAGATCTCCATGAAGAAAGGCATTTTTCACATCCATTTGAGCGAGTGGCCATGAGCGAACAGAAGATATATCCAGAAGAGTACGAACAGTTTTCATCTTGGCCACGGGAGCGAAAGTCTCATCATAATCAATTCTGTATTCTTGTTTGTATCCCTGAGTGACAAGTCGAGCCTTGTATCGATCCAATGATCCAACAGACTTGAGCTTGACAGAATAAATCTTTTTGCTACCAATTAGCTGTTGGTCAGCAGGTCGAGTGACAATGTCCCACGTATGATTACCATCCAATGCTGCAAGTTCTTCTGCCATAGCCTTCTTCCAACAATCATGAGTGGCTGCCTGAGAGTATGAAGTAGGAATAGAAACAGTATCCAGAGTAGCATTCATGGCAGACATTGAGCATATCAACCGATCAGGCGCTCGATGTTCACGAGCGGAATGACGTATCGAGGTAAGTTCGGGATCTGCATCAGGTACAGTAGGTTCAGGTTAAGTAATAGGTGGTGGATCTGTACGTGGTCGATATGAGTAAACCTGCAATGGACGAGGGAGAGTACTTGAGGCAAACGGAATTTCTGGAAAGGTAGTTAGACCAGGAGAGTTTTGAGTGTGCGGAAGAAGACGAGATAAATGAAAAGCAATGTGTTCAAGAAAAACAACATGTCGTGAAACCCGAACACGACGAGAAACCGGATCATAACATACAAAACCCTTCTGAGTTTCCCCAAATCCCAAGTACATACATTTGACTGATTTTGGAGATAGTTTGTTACATTCACGTGAAGCCAGGTAAACATAACAGATACAACCAAAAACACGAAATGTGGAATTTGCAAGAGGTAAGCCGTTGAGAACAGAGTAAGGAGATTTACTGTTCAGAACTTTGGTTGGCATCCGGTTAATCAAGTAGACGGAATGTAACATTACTTCTGCCCAGAAAGAACGAGGAACATTCATAGTTGTCATCAGGGTGTTGGCAGTTTCAACAATATGACAATTTTTTCTTTCAGCCACCCCGTTCTGTTGTGGAGTATCAAAACAGGTGGTTTGATGAATAATCCCATGTCCTTGAAGAAATGTACGAAAATCAGTTGAGAGATATTCCCCCCCTGAGTCAGAGCGGAGAGTTTGAACTGAAACCCGAAATTGAGTCTCTACCATAGAATGAAATAACTTAAATTTTTCAAAAACCTGTGACTTTGATTGTAGAAAGTAAATCCAAGTGTAACGTGTGAAATCATCAATGAATATGACATAGTATCGTAACCCAGAGAGAGACATAATTGGTGAAGGACCCCAGACATCCGTATGCACAAGTTCAAACATTGAAGATGATTTTGTAGTACTTAGGGAAAATGGAACACACTTACTTTTTGAAAGACAACAGGAAGAACAAGAATAATCCAAATCATTTTTATTAAGAGAAATATTCCCTAACATGCCAGACGAAATTAACCGATCGGAATGTGGATGACCCAGGCGAAAGTGCCATAGTTTTCACAATTTATTTGCCGAAGAAATATCTGATGAAGAAGGAGAAAAGAAACAACCAGCCGGAGTGACAAATGGGTCAAAATCCAGTACGTACAGATGACCATGCCGCTTACCCCTCCCAAGTACCTTCCTCGTCGCCAGATCTTGCACAAAACAACAGTTGGGAAGAAATATGACTAAGCAATTATTTGATGTGAGTTGACCAACTGAAATTAAATTGGAGGAGAGGTTAGGGACATGAAACACATCATGAAGGGTGAACTTGCGATGAGCAGAAGGAAAGAAAGTCAATGATCCAACAGACTGAATAGGTAGTCTAATGCCATCCGCAGTAGAAATAGCCTAATTGCCGGTGTAGGGACGAATGTCACGAAGATGGGATACAGCACCGTTCATATGATTGGAAGCACCCGAATCGAAGAACCATGTAGAAGATGGGGATATACCTGACATACCGGCCGTGGAAAGGGCCTGAACGATTTGCTGAAGCATTGCAGGAGTCAACGGAGATGAAAGACCTTCAGCAGAAACAGTAGATGTAGAATCACTAACAGTCGGCTCGGAAGAAATAGTGGCAGCAGTAGCAGAAAGAGCACGACCACGGCCACGACCACGACTACCACGTCCACGGCCGGAAGAAGATGCATATGCACGTGTACGGTAGTCTTGAATACCATGACCAGTTCGTCGACAATAAGCACACCATTCTTTGCATTGAGCGACAACATGACCCACCTTGCTGCAGCCACGACAAGTTAAAGGAGAGGAGCCACGTGTTGGTGTAGTGGTGGACACAGCAAGCACCATATCAAATGATCCCAGAATCGAGGAAGGAAGTGATAGAACTTTCGGTCGTTGTTCCTCAACCAATAGATCATTAATAACCGAATTCAATGAAGGAGTAGGGCTACAGTTCAAGAGAGCAGCCCGATAATGCTCGAATTTCGGATGCAGTTTCATAAGAAATTGGCGAACTTGCGCACTCTCGCACATAGTTTGGAAAATCCTAAAGTTATTAGGAAGTATTGGATCTATCAAGGCCATCTCAGTCCAAATTGTGACAATTTTAGAATAAAATGATTGAATACTGTCGTCACCCTGAGTAAGGTTAACGAGATCCCGTTCTAGACGATATGACCGGGCTGCATTACTTTGTTGATAAATTGTCTGAAGATGCTCCCACATTGCCTTAGCCGTGCAATGAGGTGTGAGGCCAACAGCAATGGACCGATCGACTGAATCGAGAATCCATGTAATAATCCGTCCATTGTTCATTTCCCAATCAGCCAATTTATCGGCATCCGTGGAAGTGGGAAAAGTAATAGATCCGTCAATTAGTCCCCACAAACTACGACCCTTGAAGAAGTTCTGAAAATGGATGGCCCATAGCGAATAGTTGGTACCATCAAAACTACACCTTGGGGCCTCTGTACGTGATGAGTTCTTGTCCATTGATCGGAATTAATATAAAGCACGCAAAGAGTTGCAGCAGAAGAATGTTTTAGGTGTACCATACAGCAGGAGATACCCAAGGGGTAGCAGTATCTGGATCTGGCGGAATAGGAACAGCAACAGGAGCTCTGGATCTGGAAAATGTAGATCTGGATTTGGCAAAATCGCAATAGCAATAGTGGATCTGGATCTGGATAAGCGAGATCTGGCGTTGGATCAGGATAATCGAGATTTGGCGACGCAGCAGCAACAACAACAGATTTGGATGGGAGCAACAGTAACAGATTTTCAATAGATCTTCAACAGATCTGGATGGGAGCAACAGATCTGGATGGGGTTGCTGGAACTCGAAGAGAATGAGCAATATAGGTGACCGGGTGACGCTGGACGAGCAGAGAGGCAACACTGGACGAGCAGAGGAGCGATCGGACGAGAAGGGGTGGTCGGATGAGCAGGGGGTGGTCGGATCTTCAACAGGGGACGGTCGGATGAGCAGGGGGTGGTCGGATCTGCAACAGGGGGCGGTCGGATGAGCAAGGAGTGGTCGGATCTGCAACAAGAGGCGGTCGGACGAGCAGGGGGTGGTCGGATCTGCAACAGGGGGCACGGGACGAGCAATAAAGGGCGCTGGACGAGCAGAGGGATGGTCAGACGACGCAGTAGGGGTGGCTGGGCAACGCAGGGGTGGTCGGATCTGACAGGTGGTGCCAGATTTGGATCAGTGAAGCTCTGATACCATGTAAACCGAGAGGAGCTGAAAGCTTTTGTGTAATTGAGACAACCCAAAGGGGTTGAATATATAGAGATTACAGCATCTATACAAGGAAAGAAATAAAATCAGAATCCTCTACCTATGGAAACCAACTATACAAGGTATGCTAGCTATACAAGGCATATTTCAATCTGTCTAACAGTTTAAAGGATGTCTTCATTGTCATGATGCCATCTATTGACATCAGCCAACATTCATCAATTTACAGATCATAGGAAGAATAATTTTATGTGGGTGTTTGTGTTACCCACATAGAAAAATACACTGATTGGAGAATCCTTACTTATACTAGATGACTTCTCAATGTTTAGAAGCTATTTGCCTCTTTATACTTTAACCTGTATATATATATATAGAAAACTTCCTCCCACAGTGCACCAAAGTAGTAGACCCACTTTTTCCATTTACTCCACTGGATTGAGTTATTGCAGATCAATTCATTTGAGCATCCAAATGCACCTACAAATGTAAATTTAGATACCAAATCATGCATTAATTTTCATTTCTTTCCTCTCTAGCTTTTCTTAATTTACTGATGAAGGTGTTGCCTTCTTTTTTTTGTGATTGGTTCATATTTAAAGATCCCTCTGGTGTTGTTGTTGTTGCAACCCAGGCTAAAAATGTAAAGATTCTTCTTTTATAGGTCATAGATATCTGATGTTGCTAATGAGGAAGTCTGCAAGGTGGATAAAAAGTTCAGGAAAGGGAGTCATGTTTGAGTTCATTTTCTTGGCTTTAGGCATCTAGAAGGATTGGCAATGGATGTTTTAAATGTAACCTAGTTTATCTTCTGTAGTTTGGAGTTGTCCTTCCATCACTTCGGTGGTTTGGCCTCAAGAAAGTCCAATTCCGGTTTTGGTTTATCTTCCTTCAATCAATCCGGCCCCAAGGTATACCCTCTCTTCTCAATGGAGTTGTTGATGGCTTAGTCATGGTTTTGTCTTTGTGATTAGCATTTGCCTATTATCTAACCTCTTCACTTTGTGCATCCGTTTCGGTATGAGTTGTATCATTAACTTTGCAACTCTGTTCTTCAACCTTGGAATAACATGTTGCTTCATCATGCTTCTTATGCTTCTTCAGTTCTTCCTACAATGAAGCGATACACATTTGATCCATATTCAAGGGAAAAGTGCCTTGTGACAAGAGTTTCAAGTCATTTGGATTCATCAAGCTTTTTTTAATTGCAGTTTTCCAATTTTTATGGTATCTTTGCCCATGCCACCATCTTATGATTATTTATGATGCTAGAGAATTGTAGTGTGCATTGATTTGAAGGGCAAGCTGGGTTGTTTCTTTGGTGGGACAGGTGAACCAAATTGGGTCTGTCACTGAGAGCATTAAGGGTCACATATGAAAGAGGGGCTGAGATATCAAATTTAAAAATAAGGTTTCTATATGTATCTCAAATGCAAGCAGAAGATAAAACAATTCAGCTAGTTGCAGACCCCACCTACTCTTGTTGCAAAATACAAATGGCTTATTGGCTGGCTGGCTGTGTTATATGTTTGGATTTTGAAACCGTCATTAAGCAACATTGATAAGAAATTTGCAATGGGGATTGTTAGACATTTATGGACAGTTACAGTGAAAAATAGATTGTGTCTTTCTGAATACACGAAAATGGCCCTGCAACAAAAATCAGGCTCATCCACTCATTAGGTTGACTAACAAATAGAAAATAATGGTGGGTTATCCAATTGTTGAGAGTCCACCTTCAAATGTACATGTGTGGCTAGCATGACAAGTTGACTGTCCTGTCTCTTTCTTATGAACATCTCCATGTTGTTGTTCACCATATACATTGCACAGATTTTTCATACACTTGGGAAGTTTACGAGAAGTAGAGAATTCTTATTGCTTTAAAAGATAGACTGTTATAACAAAATGACCAGCATTCAAAGGGTTAAGATCTTCTTTCCCATTTATTCATTTTTTGTTCCTTGAAGCATGTGGCATGTTGTATACATGTATTGTCTTTGCATGTGTATATAACAACGGATTTATGCATGTATGTATACTAAAACATGTTGCTCCTATTCTTTTGAATCTATGCATGATGGCTACCTTATCAGTATCGTTTTATAGAAGTGTCAGCATCAATAAGAAGAGAAACTGGTCTTTTCTGTGAATGGTACACTGTTTTGAAGCATCATTCAATATGAACAGAGACTTATGAGGATTTTCTTGAAAAGCTTCTTTATCCAACAAACAAACCAGTAACTAGTTGAAAATAGCAAAAAATAAATAAAAATGTAGCTGAAACACTATTAATGGTGAGCACGTGTCTGACAAAAGAACAACCCCTGTTCTAATGAATCCAGAGCCATGTGCATTTAGCTCTCTGATATGCTCTTTCAAATATTCTCCTCATGAATGCTCTCTGCTAGCTAATCATAATTGAAAGCGTGATGGGTTTATCCGGATATTTTTTAACCTACGTTTTTATATGGTTTTTACTATTTTGATTTAGTGGGTTTGTAATTTAGAATAATTAAACCCTGTTTGGTAGATGCCAAAAATGATTTCATATCATTCTAGACAAAATATGTACTAGAGATTTTGATACATTAAAATATATATATATTAGAGATCTCGACTAGAAGTTTAAATAGTGATTCCAAATAAAGGAATGGAATAGTAAAGATTTGATTTTTATATCTTACATTTTTAGGGTCATTGTATTGCAACATTCTTCGAGTTTCAAATATTAAAAATAATAATAATAATAAAGGTTCCAAATGAAAAAAATAATAATTTCCTAAATAAGAAAAAAAATACCGTTCCTGAAAAATAAGAAGGATTTTGAAGTGTGTTAAAATTGAAAATTTGCAATGGTTTTTAACCATATCCAATCTTTTGTGACGCCTTGTTTTAAGAACGGTTGAGAACCGTCCTAAAATTGAAAATTTACGATGGTTTTCAATTGTTCCTAATTTTTTGCAACGCCTTATTTAACCACAGTTGAAAACTGTTTCTAAAGAGAGATTTTGGTGTAGTGTACTAAGACAAAGGAATGATTCAAATTGAAAGATATCTTTCTTTATGCATATAAGTTGTTTCTATTCTGGTAGATATTTTTTCGTAAAATATTTTCAATCAAGTGGGGGATTGTTGTGAAAAATATTGATTAAAAAATATAAATATGTATAAGCGTTTTTTGAAAAATAATTCGCGTTTTGGCATTTTTGGGAATTGTCCCATATTGAAAAGGAGATGAGAAAAAATAAAGTTTCTATGTGAGGTGTGGAGTACCATTATATTTCTTTGGTTGACTTGTGGAGTATCGGGGGTGTTCCAGTGCGAATCCCGCGCGTGCGCACGCACTCGGGCACGGTCACGGTTACGGTCTCGATCTCGATCTCGGTCTCAGTCTTGGGCTTGGGCTAGGTGCGAGGGCATTAACATGTGAGGCAGTGTGGATGTAGAGGCGCTAGTGGCACACTTTGTACATGCGCATCATGTCGCAACTGCGTCACTCCTTCAACACCTTAGGTGAACTGCTGCAAGACGAGTGCGAATCGTGATGCGACAGAGAATATGGGTCAGGTGGCTAGGATGAGAGCAAGTGGTTTGAATGAGACCTGTGTGACTTTTATAGAGGATGGAAACTAGCCGTTGGAGTGAGGTGTAACTCATGCAACATAAATTTAGACCATGCGAAAACTATTGCATGTAGCTAGCCTAACAGATATAAAATGGCTAGCCAGTGAGTCTAAATGGCTAACATGCAGCAACAATTATCCCACATGCACAATGGTTAGAAATTGTCAATAACGGCTAGTTTCTCAACAACAGCTAGAAAACGGTCACATTGGTTAATGGCCTTAGACCAAAACGGTCAGCCACCCTAGCCTATATAAACAGTTCCTGGATGGTTCATTAAACCATCACCAACACTCGAACCACACTCACATATGAACTAGAGAAAATAGCAATAAGTGTACTCTAAGTAGTTAGCAAGGTTCATACGAACCTTAGCCAAAAGACCTCAAGAAACGGACCAATGCAGTGGTCTAAATTTTTCTTATTCTCTTTCTGAATCCAGGATTTTTTTATTTTTCTTTATTTGCCAAAAAATTGTGTACAGAGTTCCATTCATGGCTCTTCGTATTTGCTAAACACATATCTATACCTAGGCTCGTTGTATCCTAGAAGTTGTTTGCCTGGAACTTATCAGCATTCTCAATCTGATTGAGAAGGTGCAAATAACGCTTTAAGGACAGCTTGATCATATGTGCTTCAGCCGTCGCTATATTATCGGTTTAATCATTTTACAGAAATTATAAATTCTTTAATTTTCACCAACAAACAATGCTATGATGATGATAGTGTGAGCTATGTTAGCAATGTTCTTTGCTAAAATTACCCAGATTCTCTCGTATGCTGAGAAGAACCAATTACACCAAGAGATGAATGATATAGTTCTAGAAAAGGATGCCAAGTTACCTGAAAATGGGCATCATGAAGAGCTTGAGCAGCTGAAATGCCAAAAAAGCCACCACCAATGTCTTCTTGAACTTTTGAATAGCAAGAAGATACAAAATAGAAAATTGGTTACTTGAATCGAACCGTTTAAATCATGGGCCTAACATAGATGATGTGAATAGTCCAAATCATACGTGCTCTGAAATTAGGCTGCACAGGTTTCCCTACTTCTATGTCCTGCATAAATGATGCAGAAGCTCTTTTAGTAACTGTTGGAGAAGATGAGCGAAAGAAGAGATTTTTTGGACTCGGAGTATTGCAAGTAGAATGCTTTTGAATATTTTGAATTATGAAAGTAGATATTATAATGCTTTGAATTGTTTGAAGGGAGGATTTTCCTTCTTGTTTTGTTGTTGCCTCCATGTACATGAAGATCCTTTTTATAGACTCTTGAGGAAGGATATACATATAAGAGTAAATGCACTACAACTTTCTACAATAAGCATTAATTACCTAGGAAACTCAAAAGCACTTTCTAGACTAGACTAGGACACAATCTAGATATTTCCTAGTCACTTTTTAGATACTTTCTAGACATTTCTCAAATATATTTTTTTATTTTCAAATTATATTTTCAACACTCCCCCTTAATTTGAAAATCTTGCACTCCCATCCTTTTTCTGAATTTGATGAACTTTCTTATAGTCACGACCTTGGTGAAAATATATGTGAGTTGATCTTCTGACCTGCAAAAATTTAGCTTAATTTTTCCTTTTTCAACTAACTCCCAAATGAAGTGATGGCAAAGCTCGATATGCTTTGATCGACTATGGAAGATTGGATTCTTTGTCATGGCAATTGCTGACGTGTTGTCATAGTAAATAGTAATAGATGATTTTTCTTCATTTTGTAAATCGCCCAAAATCCTTTTAATCCAAATTGCTTCACGTGCTGCTCTAGTAGTTGAAATATACTCTGCTTCGGTGAATGATAACGCAATTGTCTTCTGCTTCTTTGATGACCATGAGATAACCTTTGATCCCATACAAAATACATATCCTAAAGTACTTTCTCTATCATCAATCAATCCTGCCCAATCACTATCTGTGAATCCAATAAGTCTATGATCTTCTTTTGTCGAGTATTTGATGTTGTAACTTTTGGTCCCTTGGATGTACCTTAAAATTCTTTTTGCAGCTTCAAAATGATTCTTGTTAGGCTCGCTCATGAACCTCGAGACCAGGCTAACTGCATATACAATATCTAGCCTAGTATTTGAAAGGTAGATCAACGAACCAACTAAGCTTCTGTAAATTGAGGCATCAACCTTCTGTGCTCTATCATTCTTTGACAACTTCTTATTTACAGCCATTTGAGTTGCGACGGATTTGCCTTTTGACATATTGAATCTCATTAAGAGATCATTGGTATAATTTTCTTGTGAAATAAATATTTCACCATGGTTTTGCCTTACTTGGATGCCAAGGAAGTTTCTCATAAGGTCGAGATCAGTCATATGATATTCCTTCATCATCTTCCTTTTGAATTCTTCTTTCATCTTTGGACTGGTGCTAGTATATATCAAGTCATCACATAAAGGTGGACAATAAGAAAATCATGTGTACCTTCTTTCTTCACATATAAAGATGGCTCACTTGGACTTCTTTTGAAGCCATTTTGATGAAAGTACTTGTCAATCTTGTTGTTCCATGCTCTTGGTGTTTGCTTTAACCCATATAGTGCTTTCTTTAGTTGATATACCTTTTCCTCTTTTCCTTTCATCACATATCCTTGTGATTGCTCACATACACTTCTTCTTCGATTTCTCCATTAAGAAAATCCGATTTAACATCAAATTGAAAGACTTGTAGTTTTAATTGAGTCGCAAGCACCAAAACAATCATTATAGTTTCCATACGAGCGACAGGAGCAAAAGTTTCATTAAAGTCTATACCTTGTTGTTGAGAATAACCTTTAGCCACCAATCGAGCTTTGTGCTTATGGATCGATGAAAAGGCCAAGCTATATGTCCTAGAGGGGGGGTGAATAGGACAATGCCAAATAAAATTTATAACAGCGGAATTAAAAAGAATATGATAGCCAAAATAAATCCAGTGCAGGAAAGTAAAATAACCTCAAAATTCAGATCTTGAGAGGTTGACACAAATGTTGTTCTAAGGACAACCTTACACCAAAAACCAGAGTTTATGGTAGGACAACCTTATTTCTAGAAAGATCTTTGTATCAAATCTCAAATCGAAGAGGAATACAGAAACAAATACAAACTGAATTAAAATAAATTGTAATAAAAAATGTATTGTTCTAGGGACAGCCATACACCATAAAAATGGCAAGGCAACCTTGCTGGAACAACTTTCAAAAGAAATTAAAATATCAAGCGATAAAGGAATAGCGGAAAATAAATTCTAAACTATTACAACATTCTCACAATGCTTGAATTAAATGATTACAACATTCACCACCATACATACATCCCACAAAAGAATAATTAAAGATTAGAAGAATAAATCAATCAACCACAACACAAGGGTTTATAGTGGTTCGCCTGTGTGTTCACCAACTGTTAAACAACAGCCACACAAAATGCTACTCCACTCCTAATATCCTCACACAGGGGATATTAGCGTTCACTAAAAATAGGTTTTCCCAGGTTCACCCAAAACCTTTACAATTGTGTCTTTGTATGTGGGCTAACACAATTAAAAAAACCTCACTTCTGAGTTTTCCTGGCTCTCCTCAGATAACCAATACAACAAGATTTTTCTGGCAAATCTTGAAAGAAACCAAAACAAAAAGGAATTTACAATTAAATGTAAAATACTTGATTATCTCCTTCGTTGTAGCAGCCCGGTAGAACCAAATCAGAGTAGATGATTGAATGTCCAAGTTCAATGTCCAGTACTCAATTACAATGGTTCTAATTCTAATAGATTTTAAATTAAACCGAATAGGGCTTGCCTTAATTGATTTTGATTCCAAAGAAAGGGAATAACAATTCCTCTTATCAAATTAGATTGGAATAGCAGAAACAAAATCAATTAAATAAAGCTAAGGAAAGAGAATATTAAATAAGCACACTTAGCTTAGATGGAGCACAGAATTATCTCTCAGAAGTTCGACGAAGATTGGCTTGAATAGATTAATTAATTCGATGATTTCTTCTGAGATTCGTGCACTATTTATAGGTGAGTAGATCGTGTCTTCGATTGGTCTAGGGAGCTCTTCGACTAGTCGAAGCAACAACAGATATTTGAAAAATCCGGCGGGATAAGCTCTGACCGTTCTATGACTGGTCGAAGGTCTCCTTCGACTGGTCATAGGTCACCTACGACCGGTCGTAGGTTTCCTTCGACTGGTCGAAGAAACTATAAACCATCGCTGGATTTCGAGTCGAAGATGTTCGACTGGTCGAAGATGCAGTCGACACTGTTCCTACGACTGGTCGAACAAATTCCTGGACTAGTTGAAGCCTAACAGATTTTATCCGGAATTTGTAATAAACTCACGACTGATTGAGGAATTTCTTAGACTGGTCGAAGCAAGTCTAGGACTAGTCGAAGAAGACCTAGGACTAGTCGAAGAACAGACCAATCACATGTAAAATAAACATTCGGTTTATGTATCCGAAATGACCTACTTCTAAGGTCAACCTATGGTCAGTCAAACCTCAACCATGAAGTAAGGACATTGAAACATTCGGAACTAGTGACCTTGAAGAATGAGCCTTGAAGTCTTTATGTAGATCAATCTTGAAATCTTGATGTAGCTTAATCTTGAAAGGGTTTTGAGTTCTTTACCAACTGCCTTGTACTTTTCTTGAAGTCTTGTAGCTTGAGTCTTGTCTTGTGAGCTTAGCTTGTTCATGAATGTTGATCCTTGAGAGCGCTTCACTTATGCAAGTTATATATAACATAATAGTGATTTTGGCACCACAAATTTGACAACAGACAGGGATATAAACTATAGCACTTACAATCTCCCCCTTTGTCAAATTAGTGACAAAACACATAACCAAGATAAACAAAAGTAAAACAACTGGTTAATACCTGCAAATCAATATTCAATATTCAATATTCAACATTCAACCAGTTTCATTCAACAAGCTCAAACATACTCCCTCTGACTCCCCCTGAGTAACATAATGAATCTACTCCTCTCACAATCACATTAAGAACAAACCATTCTCCCCCTTTTTGTCACAATATGACAAAGGAGAACTAAATAAAGGAATATATGAGAGTAAACATGAGGAGATAAGAGATTATAGCAAAAGAGTGATAGAGATACTCAGCATCACATAGAATAAATATCCAGCATAAAACATAAATAGTATCCAACTCAAAATCAATCAAGTGCTAAGTTATAAAGTTATTATAGACCAGAACTCTCATATAAACTAGTCAGAACCAGAACCAGATGATGGAGCAGGAATAGAGGGATCAAGTTGGTGCATGTCTTTGTTCAAGCGCCTAAGATATTTGCGCATGTACTTGAATTACAAATCATGAGCAACAGACATGTTTTCCAACTTTACATTTATATTCTCAACTTTACCCTCTAATGCACTCAAACGTGCATCAACATCAGATGGTTCAAAATCTGGATCATTTGCTGAGTCAGAATCCAGTTCCTCAAAAATGTCATCCATATTAATGTCATCACCAGCTTCTTCATGACCACCACCACCACCACCACCTTGTTCAGGAAGTAGATCCAGCTTCATCTTATTGATATTAGTATTGTTGAAGATCAGATGATGGATAGGTGCCTCATCAACTGGCATAACGACTAACATATGTGTAGCCAATACAGACATTAAATAGGCAAAAGGAATGTCACTATGACCAGGATGGAGTCGAAACTGAAGAATGAAATGACAGATTAAGGATGGCAAACAAATCTGAGTACCATTGGAAATAGCATGGATAACACGAACCATAAACAAAGTCAAGTCAGATTTATTACCCGAACGAGGATACAGATTAGTCACAAAGATTCTATGGAGAATTCTGTATTTGGGTAACAAATACCTTGTAGGAAGCGCATTCCCTTTTTGAGTCCATTGAACATCCATGTTGCACAAGTCTCTAGTGAGCATGCGTTTTTCAGACATTGAGGGTTTATCAGTTAAGTTATGGATAGGAATACCCTCATCATTCACAGGAATGTCCATAAGGGCTGAAATTAAATGACGATCAACGTCAAAAGGCCCTTCTCTAGTAGATATTTGAAAAGTTAAATTATCCTGTGAGAATGCACTAATACATGTAAACATGGATTGGGCAATGGACCGGTATGCAGGCCCACCCCAATGTAATAAGTTAACCCAACCTACAGCTTCAAGCAGAGGAAGGATGTCAAAAGGTGCAATATGATTAACATCAACAGGATGTTCAACAATAACATTACGTGATCTAATGTCCCTAACATATGATGGATCATCATTGGGAACAAGAAGATGACGTTTAGAGATAGCGGTCGATCTGGAGGAAGAAGAAGGACCACGGGAAGTAGTTTTTCTACCTCTAGAAGCCATTTGCAACAAGGATTTCAAGGAATAAAGAAGTTGCAAAGGATTGAGAAGTGGGTTTGCTCAAAATAGATTTTTCAAAATCTAAAACCCAAATCTCAATGAAATCCAAAATAGAAAGCTTCAAGTTAGAAAAGGAAACAATCTAGACACAAATCTACAAGAAAAATGGGATTTGGAACACTAACCTTGAAGAACTTGAAGGATGGGTTCGACAAGTCGAAGCACGGCTCCAAGGAGAAGAAAATGAAATGAGGAAGAAAGTAAAAATCCCCAATTTTAAGTGAAACCCGAGTTCTACGACTAGTCGTGGGTATCTACGACCGGTTGTAGGACGACTGGTCGTGTATACTCACGACTGGTCGAAGAAACCCCAAAAATTCAAATTTCTTGCAAATCCTACAAAAATTGGAATTCAATCTAGCAAATATATACACTATAATACAAGAAGGCATAAATTATCAATTTAAAATGCACATGCCAAGATCAAATTTCATCTTTTTGAACTTGCTTTTATTGAGAGGTTTTGTAAAAATGTCAGCTCGTTGATCTTCAGTAGGAATATATTCTAGAGATATAACTTTTTCTTCTACTAATTCCCTTATATAATGAAATCTAATGTCAATGTGCTTAGTACGAGAATGCTGAATAGGATTTTTTGAAATATTTATCGCACTGGAATTATCACAATGTAATAACATAGAATCCTGTTTAATTCCATAATCACTTAGCATTCGTTGCATCCAAACAAGCTATGTACATGCATTACCAGCTACAATATACTCAGCTTCAGCTGTTGAAAGTGATATAGAATTTTGTTTCTTACTAAACCAGGAAACTAGACAATTTCCAATGTAAAAACAACCACCACTGGTTGATTTTCTATCATCTAGATTACCAGCCTAGTCAGCATCCGAGTACCCAGCTAATTGGACACTAGTCTCATGAGGATACCAGAGACCGAGATTTACAATACTTGCGACATATCTAATAATTCGCTTGACAGCAATCAAGTGAGATTCTTTTGGATCAGATTGATATCTTGCGCAAATACCAACACTTAGAGAAATATCAGGTCTATTAGCAGTTAAATATAACAAACTACCAATCATACTCCGATAAAGTTTTGAGTCAACATTTTTACCATTAGAGTCTTTTGATAGTTTCAGGATAGTACTCATAGGAGTATCAAAATTCTTGCCATTCTCAAATCCAAATCTCTTGATCAGATTCAAAGCATACTTAGATTGAGAAATGAATATTCCTTCAGGTTGTTGCTTTACTTGCAATCCAAGGAAATAAGTCAATTCCCCAACCATGCTCATTTCGAACTGTGATTTCATCAAATCTGCAAACTCGGTAGTCAAGTCAGTACAAGTTGATCCATAAATGATATCATCAACATAAATCTGCACCATTAAGATATGATCATTATGTTTCTTAACAAACAGAGTTTTATCAACAGATCCCATTTGAAAATTATAACTTAAAAGAAATTTCGTTAGTTTCTCATACCATGCCCTAGGTGCTTGTTTTAATTCATAAAGTGCCTTTTTAAGCCGATATATATGACCAGTATTTTTGGAATCTTCAAAACCCATTGGCTGTTCAACATAGACTTCTTCATGTAAATCGCCATTTAGAAAAACACTTTTCACATCCATCTGATAGATCTTTATCTTTTTAAAACATGCAATGGATATAAATAGTCTGATAGATTTAAGACGTGCTACTGGTGCAAAGGTTTCATCGAAATCAATCCCTTTAATTTGAGTATAACCTTGTACCACTAGTCTAGCCTTGTTTCTAATTATATTTCCATACTCATCAGACTTATTTTTGAAAATCCATTTTGTTCCAATGATGTGTTTATCTTTAGGTCTTGGTACGAGATACCAAACATCATTTCTTACGAATTGGTTGAGTTCATCTTACATCGCAACAATCCAGTTCTCATCAGCAAGAGCTTCTTTTACGTTAGATGGTTCAATTTGGGATGTAAAACATACATAATTACATATATCCTCAAGTTGTCTACGGGTGCAAACACCGGTGAGAGGGTTTTCAAGAATTTGTGTGGTTGGATGATCTTTAACAGTCCTCAACTCAGAATCAGTCTGATTCGATGAAGTATCGGGTTTATCAATGATTAGTACTTCATCATTATCTGAATTAGAAATTGGTGTGTTTAAATGATCATCAATGACAACATTAATGGATTCTTGAATCACACCAGTCCTTTTGTTCAGGACCCTATAAGCTCGACTATTTAAGGAATATCCTAGAAAAATCCCTTCATCACTCTTCGTATCGAATTTTCCCAAATTTTCACGATCACGTAAAATATAGCACTTCGACTGATCGAGGCGTGATAAGCTTTGACCGTTCTACGACTGGTCGAAGGTCTCCTTCGACAAGTCGTAGGTCACCTTCGGTTAATAATATAGCAAGTTGTGTTAATCTTTGACCCAAAGATTTTTAGAGAGCTTCATGCTATTCAACATGACATTAGCCATTTCTTGAAGCACCCTATTCTTTCTTTCTACAATTCCATTTTGTTGTGGAGTTTTGGGAGCAGAGAATTCATGTAATATTCCTTGGTCGGTACAGAACTTCTCAAAATTGCTATTCTCAAATTCAGATCCATGATCACTATGAATTTTACTGATTTGAGAAGATTTTTCAGTTTGAATCCTTTTGAAAACTTTTCTTACTTCTTCAAGGGTTTCAGATTTATCCCTTAAGAAGACTACCCAAGTGAATCTGGTAAAGTCATCAACTATTACTAAGATATACTTTTTCCCACCACGACTTTCTGTTCTGGTAGGTCCTATCAGATCCATGTGGAGAAGTTCGAGTGGTCTTGATGTGGTATTTGAATTCACCTTTTTGTGTGAGTTTTTGTTTGTTTGCCTATCTGGCACTCACCACATATTTTATCTAATTTCTGAAGTTTGGGTAAACCTCTTACAAGTTCTCGTTTGCTCAATCGATATAAATTTCGATAATGTACATGTCCAAACGTTTGTGCCATAAATCAGTCTCATCTGTATGGACCATGTAACAAGTTTGATTAGATGAGCTGGATTCGCTAATAATATAGCAATTTTTAGACGTTCTACGTCCAGTTAATATTACAGAATCCTTATTGTTCATTATCTCACAGCTTTGATTAGAAAACCGAACATTATGGTTATTATCACATATTTGAGATATACTAAGCAAGTTACGTTTTAAGCCTTCAATGTATAAAACATTTTTAAACACAGGAAGATTAAAAAGTTGAACCGTACCTTGGCCTATAATCTTGCAATTGCTACCATCACCAAATGTGACTGAACCATCAGTCATATCTTTCAGATCCGTGAATAAAGCTTTGTCACCTGTCATATGCCTGGAGCATCCACTGTCTAGGTACCACTTTGAATGACTTGTTGCCTTGAAAGCAGTGTGAGCAACCAAGCAGGTAACTTTAGGAACCCATTTCATAATTGTTTTGGGTTTAGGAACATAGTTGGTCTTCTTTTGTGTATATTTGTAGGAATGACCTATAGAGTTAGATTTTAAGAGCTCCTTGAGTAAATCAGCTATCTTTTCAGCTAGTGGATTTCGTTTCTGATTAAAGTTGACATGGCTGCATCTAGGTTTTTGAAAAGTTTTTGAATTTCTAAAAAAATCTTGATAAGTATTTTTCCCTTTTGAGTTTGAGGACTCTCCTTTAACAAACATAGGAGGAGTATACTTTTGTTTAGGAGGTAAATTTTTATCATAGCCCAACCCGGATCGATCGCCACATTTTCTTGATCCGGATAAAAGTTTCTCTAACTTTGGATCACCTTGGGCATATTTCCATGTGTCCTTTAAACTCAGAAGAGAAGATACTTCAGTTTTAAGTTTCTCAATTTCAGATTTTAAATCAATAATTAGGGAGTTTTTGAATTCCAAATCGCATTTTGATTTTTCAAAACAATCTGAAATTTGTGATTTTTCTAAGACAAGTGATTCAAAACAATTTTTAAGTTTAGAAAACTTTTCTTTTTGAAGTTTAAGTTTGTCAGCAATTTTACAACTTTCCTTATATAGGGCATTGTAAGCGTCTTGAAGATCATCTTCATTTTCACATTCACTATTCAGATTTTCTTCACTTGTAGAGTCATTATCTGAAAATGTGAATTTGGCTAGAGTCATAAGAGCTTTAACCTCATTGCCTGACTCAATTTCAGAATCTTCTGATTTAGAAGAACCTTCAGAATCAGATGATTCATCCCATGTAGCCAACATACCCTTCTTCTTGGGTTTGTCCCTTTTAGGACATCTATTTGCTAAGTGCCCATATTCTTGACAGTTGTAACATTGACTATCTTTCAAAGATTTTCGAGATTTGGGTCTAAACTTCTTTTTATCATTTGACTTTTGAAAATCAATCATTTTCTTGCTTTTGAAAATCTTGTAAAATTTCTTAGCTAAAAGAGCCATATCATCTTCTGAATCAGAATTTTCTTCTGAATTACATTTAGAAGATTTTAGTGCGATAGATTTTCCTTTAAGAGCTTTAAAGTTTAACTCGTAGGCTTGTAATGAACCAACTAGTTCTTCTACCCTCATATTATCCGTATCACGAAGTTCCTGGATCGCGGTTACTTTAGAATTGAACCGTTCAGGAAGTGAGCGTAATATTTTTGCACACACTTTACTTTCTGGGATTTTATCGCCAAGACCCCACATTGAGTTTACAATGTCATTCAATATAGTGTAAAAGTCTATAAACATTTCATTTTCCTCCATATGAATTTCTTCAAATCTGGTTGTGAGGAGTTGGACTTTAGATTTTTTGACAATTGTAGTACCCTCGTGTGTCATTTCTAATATATCCCAAGCTTGCTTTGCAGTATCACAGGAAATGATTCTTTTGAACTCATCCGGTGATAGTGCGCAAGTAATTGCATTTAGTGCTTTAGCATTTGCAGTACTCTCACTTTTCTAAAGAGTGGTCCATTGGTAATATGGTGTGGCTTTCATAGACTTTGAACCATCAACCCCAGTAACTTCCATGATAGGAGGATTTCATTCAGTCACTGTGGCTTGCCACACATTTTCATCCATTGATTTGAGGAAGATCCTCATTCTGGCTTTCCAATAAGCATAGTTGGAGCCATCAAAGGGTGGAGGCCTTGTGACTGAAAGGCTATCAAAATTTGACATCTTAAATAGCTTAAATCGTTAGCTTAGGAATTAAGTCCAAGAATTAAAAAAGAGCTATTAGGCTCTGATACCAATTGAAAAGGCCAAGCTATATGTCCTAGAGGGGGGGTGAATAGGACAATGCCAAATAAAATTTATAACAGCGGAATTAAAAAGAATATGATAGCCAAAATAAATCCAGTGCAGGAAAGTAAAATAACCTCAAAATTCAGATCTTGAGAGGTTGATACAAATGTTGTTCTAAGGACAACTTTACACCAAAAACCAGAGTTTATGGTAGGACAACCTTATTTCTAAAAAGATCTTTGTATCAAATCTCAAATCGAGGAGGAATACAGAAACAAATACAAACTGAATTAAAATAAATTGTAATAAAAAATGTATTGTTCTAGGGACAGCTATACACCATAAAAATGGCAGGGCAACCTTGCTGGAACAACTTTTAAAAGAAATTAAAATATCAAGCGATAAAGAAATAGCGGAAAATAAATTCTAAACTATTACAACATTCTCACAATGCTTGAATTAAATGATTACAACATTCACCACCATACATACATCCCACAAAAGAATAATTAAAGATTAGAAGAATAAATCAATCAACCACAACACAAGGGTTTATAGTGGTTTACCTGTGTGTTCACCAACTGTTAAACAACAGCCACACAAAATGCTACTCCACTCCTAATATCCTCACATAGGGGATATTAGCGTTCACTAAAAATAGGTTTTCCCAGGTTCACCCAAAACCTTTACAATTGTGTCTCTGTATGTGGGCTTACACAATTAAAAAAACCCTACTTCTGAGTTTTCCTGGCTTTCCTCAGATAACCAATACAACAAGATTTTTCTGGCAAATCTTGAAAGAAACCAAAACAAAAAGGAATTTACAATTAAATGTAAAATACCTGATTATCTCCTTCGTTGTAGCAGCCCGGTAGAACCAAATCAGAGTAGATGATTGAATGTCCAAGTTCAATGTCCAGTACTTAATTACAATGGTTCTAATTCTAATAGATTTTAAATTAAACCGAATAGGGCTTGCCTTAATTGATTTTGATTCCAAAGAAAGGGAATAACAATTCCTCTTATCAAATTAGATTGGAATAGCAGAAACAAAGTCAATTAAATAAAGCTAAGGAAAGAGAATATTAAATAAGCACACTTAGCTTAGATGGAGCACAGAATTATCTCTCAGAAGTTCGACGAAGATTGACTTGAATAGATTAATTAATTCGATGATTTCTTCTAAGATTCGTGCACTATTTATAGGTGAGCAGATCGTGTCTTCGACTGGTCTAGGGAGCTCTTCGACTAGTCGAAGCAACAACAGATATTTGAAAAATCCGGCGGGATAAGCTCTGACTGTTCTACGAATGGTCGAAGGTCTCCTTCGACTGGTCGTAGGTCACCTACGACTGGTCGTAGGTTTCCTTCGACTGGTCGAAGAAACTATAAACCATCGCTGGATTTCGAGTCGAAGATGTTCGACTGGTCGAAGATGCAATCAAATTTCAAAAATTCATAACAAATTCCTGGACTAGTCGAAGCCTAACAGATTTTATCCGAAATTTGTAACAAACTCACGACTGATCGAGGAATTTCTTAGACTGGTTGAAGAAAGTCTAGGACTAGTCGAAGAAGACCTAGGACTAGTCGAAGAACAGACCAATCACATGTAAAATAAACATTCGGTTTATGTATCCAAAATGACCTACTTCTAAGGTCAACCTATGGTCAGTCAAACCTCAACCATGAAGTAAGGACATTGAAACATTCGGAACTAGTAACCTTGAAGAATGAGCCTTGAAGTCTTGATGTAGATCAATCTTGAAATCTTGATGTAGCTCAATCTTGAAAGGGTCTTGAGTTCTTTACCAACTGCCTTGTACTTTTCTTGAAGTCTTGCAGCTTGAGTCTTGTCTTGTGAGCTTAGCTTGTTCATGAATGTTGATCCTTGAGAGAGCTTCACTTATGCAAGTTATATATAACATAACAGTGATTTTGGCATCACAAATTTGACAACAGACAGGGATATAAACTATAACACTTACAATCGAGCCATCTTCATTATACTTGGTCTTGTAAATCCATTTCATGCCCATAACATCTTTTCCTTTAGGTAAATCAACCAACTCCCATGTGCGATTTTTCTCAATAACTACAATTTCTTCATTCATTGCCTTAATCCAAGCTTCTTATTTTATTGCTTCTTCAAATATATGTGGCTCACATGCAAAGTAGTCAACATCACATTTATCATAAATTTCTCTTAGAGAACGTACCTTCCTTGGAGGTGAATTAAAATCTGATGAAGAGCTGCTTGATGGGCTTGAAGGATTGGTTGAGCTTGAATTTGGTGTAGTGGGACTTTGTGGAGAAGAACATGGAGTTGTAATCACCTTTAGTATAATTTTAAGCTCTTCAAATGTCTTTAAAATCACCAATTTACCAGAAGTGAGACTATAAAGGCGGTAGGCTTTGGAGTCTTCACTATAGCCTATAAATATGCATTTTTCTCCATTTTCATCGAACTTTTCTTTCACTTTTTGTGATGAAATGTGAGCATATGCAATGTATCCAAAAACTTCGAAATATTTTACCGATGGCTTTTTCTGATGCCATGCTTCATGTGGAGTCTTGTTCCTTACTGCTTGTGTTGGAGATCTATTGAGGATATAAATTGTCGTGCACACAGCTTCCGCCCAGTAATCATTTGGAAGCCATTTGCCTTTTAGCATGCTCCAAGCCATTTTTACAATTGTCTAGTTCTTTCTTTCCACCATGTCATTTTGTTGAGGAGTGTATTTAGTTGTCAACTCTCTTTTGATACCATTTGGCTTGCAGAAATTTTAAAATTCTTTTGATGTGAATTCTCCACCACGATCTGTCCTTAGAACCTTCAAGAATTGGTTGCTTTGTTTTTCTTCAAATGCTTTGAATTGAAGAAAAAAGGTGAAAGCATCTAACTTTTTGTAAGAAAATATATCCACATCATTCTTCTATAATCATCAACGAAGAGTAGAAAATATCTTTTCTTATTAAGAGATGGTGTCCACATAGGACCACAAATATCAGCATGTACAAGTTCAAGAGGAGCTTTTGCTCTCCATGATGTACTCGTAAATGGAAGCCTGTGAAACTTACCATAGATGTAACCTTCATAAACTTTATCTTCTTTGTTAATAAAAGGTAGACCGATCACCATATTCTTCTACTTTAAAATTTTCGGCCTCTAAAATTTTAATGACTGTATCTTAAATGCCATAGCCACGTTTCATCAATATCTTCAGATTTTAATGCAAAATTTCTTTTTAGTGGCATGTTGAGATGGAAAACCTTGTGTGATGTCATTTTCACTTTTGCCATGATTTGCTTATTCTTCTTATCTAAGATTATGCATTCATCTTTATCAAAATTGACCGAACATCCTTTCTGAATTAATTGTCTTATACTTCGAAAATTTTGAGCCAAGCTAGGAACATAAAGAATATGGATAAGTTTAGAATTACCTCCCTTTATTTGTACGATTATGACTCCATTTCCTTCAATATTTTGAAGCTTTCCATCTCCAAGCTTTACTTGAGAATGTACTGTTCATTCAAATCAACAAAACAACTCCGATTTCCTGTCATATGGTTATTGCAACCATTATCCAAATACCAAATATCATTTGATTCTTCTTGAATATTTAAATAGGAATAAAATAAATTTTTTGATTTTTCTGACTTTTCAGAAAATTTTGCTTCATTATCTTATACCAACAATCTTTATCTATGTGGCCCGATTTTTTATATATGTTGCATTTGTTGTACCAATAATCATTGTTAATATGATTAGAATTTTTGCAAATTGAGCATTGAGAATCATTTTGCTTGTTAACTCTTGGATTTCTTTTGATTGTTGAAATCAGACATTCCTTTGCCTCTTCCACGGCCACGATTAAAGTTTGTCCTCCCTCGACCTCTTCCAGATTGTCATCTTTGAATTGAATATGCCTCTTGATTTCTCTTGTCTACTTCCATATTCTTCTTTTTGATATATTTATTTTGGACCGAAAAGCTTGTTCAATGCTTTTCTCCACAAACCTGCTCATCCTTTGTTCATATACTTGAAGAGAACCCATCAGCTCATGTAAACTTAACTTATATAAATCTTTATATTCTTCTATGGCAGCAACTACATGATCAAATTTTATCGAAAAAGTTCTTAAAATCTTTTCAATGATTTTTTTATAATGGATTGTATCTTCGTAACTTCTAAATTGATTAATGATGCTAGAAACATGAGAGAAGTAAGTTTGAATTAACTCACCTTCCTTCATTTGCAAATTATCAAAATCTCTCCAAAGAGATTGAAATTTGATAGTGATCACCTTTTCTGATCCTTGTAATTATTTCTTCAAAATTTCCCAGGCTTCTTTTGAAGTTGTTACAAGAAGGATTCTGGGAAAGATGCTTTTGCTCACTCCTTGTTGGATGTAAAGTAGGGCTTTGTCATCCTTCTTTTTGTTATTCTTGAATGCTTGTTGTCTTGCATCTATCCATGTTGCTAATGCTACTGCATTTTCTGGTACTTCATATACATCTTCCACCAACTCCCATAAGTCGTGTAAGATTAAGAGAGTTCATTTGAATGCTCCAATAGTCGTAGCTTTCTCCTTTGAATATGGACACCATATTTTTCGATAGTTGAAGATGGTGTTGCTGGAACTTGTTGCCATATGTCTCTTGAACCTTGCTCTAATACCAAATTTGTTGGAGAAGAGGAGAGGAAGAAAAGATTTTTTTGAACTTGGAGTATTACGAGTAGAATGCTTTTGAATATTTTGAATTATGAAAGTAGATATTACAATGCTTTGAATTGTAGGAAGGGAGGATTTTCCTTCTTGTTTTGTTGTTGCCTCCATGTACATGAAGACCCTTTTTATACTCTTGAGGAAGGATTTACATACAAGAGTAAATGCACTACAACTTTCTACAATAAGCATTAATTACCTAGGAAACTCAAAAGACACTTTCTAAACTAGACTAGGACACAATCTAGATATTTCCTAGACACTTTCTAGATACTTTTTAGAAACTTTCTAGACATTTCTCAAATATATTTTTTATTTTCAAATTATATTTTCAACAGTAACTTCCTGTATACAGTGTGGGAGATGTAAAATATTACAAATGCTTCTAAAAGACGCTCTAATGAACCAATAAAGAAATTTGTTGATATTTTTTCAATCCAATATATTGGAGAGGAATCAATATTCAAATCATGTGGGTTCCTCACACATCACAATCAGCTAGCTACATTTTCTCATCATGAAAAAATAATGGAGCTTAATCATTATTGGCAACAGTTGCTGATACAATAATCTGATGGTAACAAGCAACATCAGTCAATGGTTTTTGTTCACTTTTAATTTGCTTCACTATAAAATAGTTTAAAAGGTCCAAAGAGAGCATCAAAAGAAGTTTGGCCTTGTATTACTTCATATGGAAAAAGTAACTAAGTCTGAGAGTTCCAAACACAATCCATAAACTTAAAAGAAGATGGGTCTATCATCAAAATCTCCAATTTTGGTCACAGACAAGCTCAACCAGCATAATGTCATCACGAATGTGGATTTTGCTTGCAATAGCAATACCAACATCTTTAAGGTTTCAACTTCTATAAAACCAACATACATATAAATAAATAAACAAAAGAATACTATAGAAGTTGCATTTTGTACCCGATCATCAGTCAATGGCCTGACTTCAGAATGCATAGCACTTTTGAAACCCACACGTTACTTTGACGTTCTATATGGGCATCAACATTAAGCAAATTCTGCATGCAAACTGATCATGAGAAGTATTTTGCTAACCTTCACAATGTTAGTGAAACATGTTAACTTTCCCGAGAAAGCAGAAGAAGAAGATATACCCATGAAATAGAAATATGAGGACAAAATAGAGGGTGAAAGAGAATTTTTTTTAAAGGATTAAAAACACTATGTTGTGCTGGGTACTGATCAGCGAGTTCACAAATAAAACACTACACCAAAATTCCTATTCAGGAACGGTTGAAAACCGTTCTCGAATCATTTAGGAACAGTCTTCAACCGTGGTTAAATAGGGTGTCGCAAAAAAATTAGGAACAGTTGAAAACCATCACAAATTTTCAATTTTGGAACGGTTCACAACCATGTGAGACCTGCTCGATATAAATAGTTTAAGGTTCCACTATCATTTTGGATTCAATCACCTATTCTGAGACCATCTCAATAGCCATCTTGCAGACTTTCGAAGGAAGACCTATTCAATTCTTAAAGCACTGATTGTTCCTTTCCCGACATATTACCCATGTGAGACCCGTATCCTAGCCTGTACCGTTCCGTAGGCTTCCGCGGTCCTTCCGGTCGAATTCCGACAATTCACGACCAGTAATCGGCAGTTGCACGCAACCATGAGTCGTACCCCGTATTCCAGAGTCGGCTCGACCCGATACTTGTACCAATGCGACTGCACCGTCGTCGTGGTTCCGACGCCGTGTCTCACGCATTGAAGCGATACCTGGGCCAGAAGATATGGGCATGCGTTCGGTTCGAGAAAACGCCTAGCGTTTGCAATCCCAAGAGAATCTCTACAACATGTCTCATCAATCAAGTGCACATTAATCACCTCATGTCAAGTACAAGACCAACCCCAAAGTCAACTCTCTCTCTTACACACTCATACATGTCAAGTACATACCCATCACCCATCACTCACACCCATCCCTCTCTCTCCTTACAACACCTCTCTCTCTCTCATCTCTCTCTCATTTTCTCCCAAGCAAGCACCATCCATGGTTTTTCCAAGGAAAGGAAGAAGTTAGTGTGACCCACCTTCCTACCACCCAATCCCACCATCCAAAGTCCATCTCAACCATTGAAGATTGTCCATTGGAGCTCTAGGATGCTTTGGTGGAAGAAGGAGGAGAAGATCATAGGTGGGTGTTCGTAGCTCTAGATCGTGATTTTGATTTAGGGCCCATGTAGGATGAGACCCACTTTAATGTATGTGTTGTGATCTAAGAGGGGCCCATAGTGGCGGGGTCCCTCCTCCATCTCACGTCTCTCTCTCCTTCCCAAGTATTGTGGACCCCATTGTGATGTATGATCCTTGTATTTTTATTCAGGCCATCCATGGGCCACCATGATGTGCGTGTGAAACCACGGCGTCCATCCGTGAATAGCTGCACGTGACGTGCATGTCACATATCTAAGCCATCCAAGGCCTGGATGTTGGCAACGATCATCATCTCTGTTTGTTTATATATATCATGTGTGGTGGGCCCCACGTGGGACCCACCTGACATGATTGTGGATTGGCTGGAGTCAGCAAACCCATCTGATCATGTGGTCAGTGTTGTATCCTCACCGTCCACGTGGATGATGAGGCCTGCCATGATGTATGTGGGTATCCACACCGTCCATTGCTTAGACGGTGGGCCACCTTATAGTATGTATTTTATCACCACCATCTAAATCATGGATGGTGGGAACCACTAGGACTTATGTATTTTTATCTAGACCATCCATTCATCTGGACGTTGGCAAAAACATGATTAAAAAAAAGATAATAATATAAAAATGAAAATAAGCAAGTACATGATATAAGATATAATATATTAATATATATGCATACGTGCATAGCTACTAAGGATGGCAGCAAGCCTTATGGGTCCCACCAGCTAGGGAACTGACGTGCTGGACGTCAGCAGACCCTGTGGGCCACACCGTGATGTATATGTGTGTAATCCCACCATCTAGATAGCTGGACGGTGGGCCATAACCATGACGTTTGTGATGATCCACACTGTCCAGATGGCTGGACCGTGGGACCCACGCCGTGATGTATATATTTTATCCATGCCGTTCATCTGTTTCACGTCCACACTGTACATCCACAGCGTGATGTATGTGTTTTATTCCAACCATCTATCAGGTGGACCACACCGCAAAAAATTAGTGGAGATTGAACGTCCACCAATGAAATCCATTTTGGGAGCACTGAAGTTCTGGATCAATATTATATTTGTTTTCCCTCTTAATCCAGGTCTTTGTGACCTTATGATCAGATTGGATGGAGAATAAACGTTATGGTGGGCCCTGGAATTTTTAAGCGGTGAAAATCCTTATCTCCACTACTAATTGTGGTGTGGTCCAGATGATATTTCGATGAGGCCCATGAGATGTATGAGTGGCCCATGGGTTGTGGCCCATTGTGAGGTATTAGGCCCATTGATGCGGTCCATTCGATGTATACGAGGCCCGTTGGTGTGGCCCATTGATACGGCCCACATGATGTATATTGGCCCATTGGTGCAGCCCGTATGATGCGGCCCACATAATGTACATTGAACCATTGGTGCGGTCTATATGATGCGGCCCACTTGATGTATATTGGCCCATTGGTGCGGACCATGTGATGCGGCCCATTTGATGTATATAAGGCCCATATAGTGCGGCCCATTTGATGTATATAAGATCCATGTATTGCGGCCCATTATGATGTATGTGAGGCCTGATGTGATGTATCATCACCCATGTGCCGAGGCCCACTATGATGAGTATTTGACCCATGAGTGAGACCCATAGTGATGTGAATTAGGTCCTTGTATGAGGCCATGGGCCTACGATACGTTTGGCTCTGTGGGCCACTCCTTGGGAGCAATGATGGTTAAATGTCCACATTGATGGGCAATGATGGTTGAATGTCCACATTGTGACCTTCCCTTAGGCCTTGTTAGGCCCATTCTCGTCGATTCCGATTGTCGAGGCCGATTATCAGTGCCGGTTATCGATATCGATTATGAGTATGTGACAGCATAACATCATGATATATGCCCATACTCATCATCTACATGTTTGTTATGAGATGTGATTGACTATTGCATATGTCAT
Organism: Magnolia sinica; assembly: GCF_029962835.1. Classification (NCBI taxonomy): domain Eukaryota; kingdom Viridiplantae; phylum Streptophyta; class Magnoliopsida; order Magnoliales; family Magnoliaceae; genus Magnolia; species Magnolia sinica. Next base: position 56,262,804 of record NC_080590.1, read on the forward strand.
TGGGCAGGTTGCTATAAGACTCCCTAATAGGCGGAGGTTATCTCACATGAGCGTACGGTATGTGCAGGATTGATGCATGACTGGATTGTATGACTCATGCATCTTGCATTGTATGTTGTGATTACTGTACGCCCTACCAACATCAGGGCCGTAGCCTCTATAGGCATATCGTGAATGGCCAGATGGGACACCGGGACTATGTTATTAGCATCCGGTAGCCTGTTTCGACAAGAAAACAAATGCGTTTGATTTGGGAGATTTATTCAATGATGACAAAGAAAGAATGAGAGAATAATGATCATAAGATATCTTATTCTAAGTTCATTCACATCCTTGGATTCCTTTAATTCTAAAAACAGAGTACAATTAATGCAACACAATAAATAAATAGAAGACAGTCCGATAGCAATTTCAGCAGCATTTCGATGCGTTTAATGTTCATCACCAAGACGGAAAGGTTATGCGGGCTTAAAACCCTTGATCTGGCTGTTGAGATCAGTTCTGATTATCCTTCCGTTCATTCTTTCTTGATCTGACCGTTGAGATCAGTTCTGATCATCCTTCCGTTCATTCTTCCTTAATCTGACCGTTGAGATCAGTTCTGATCATCCTTTCGTTCATTTTTCCAGTGAAACCCTTGAAATATGGAGCGATCATCATCCCTTGAAATGTGGAGCGATCATCCCTTGAAATGTGGAGCGGCAATCATCCCTTAAAATGTGGAGCGCACTTCCTTGAATTGTGATGCACATGAGTCCCTTGAAAAGTAATGCAGGGAGCTTTCCTCAGGTGCACAACATTCTTCTTGAGAAACGACGCACGAAGCTTGACATTAGGACATGATTCCACATGAAATGGCGCATAGACCTTACTTGAGGACAATGTTGCACAAGAAGTAGCGCACAGGCCTTGCTTCAGGATAGGATTCCCATAGAAGTGGCGTTGGAAGGCTTTCTCCAGGACAAGCTTCCTTATGAAATGACATTGGAAGTCGTGTTAGGACAAAGAAGAGAAAGAAGTGGCGTTGGAGCCTTCCCTCTGGACAAACCTCCACATGAAATGGCACATGAAGCAAGGTATTAAGACATGGGAGGAAGGGAGGTATTGTGCGTTAATCCCACCAAAGGAGGTTGTGCACTGGATTAAGATAATATCCCCTTTAAAATGGCGCACACAGCCCTTCTTTAGAACAAACATCCAATTAAAGTGGCGCACAAAGGCTGGTTGTGCAGACAAAAATCCTTTGAAAGTGGTGCACAAGGAAGGTATTTGGACAATGCTCCTTTGGAAGTGGTGCACAGGGGAGGTATTTGAACAATGCTCCTTTGAAAGTGGTGCACAACACATGGAGTTATGACATGAGGGAGAAAGAGATGGCACACAATACATGGAGTTAAGACATGAGGGAGAAAGAGATAGCGCACAATACATGGGATTAGGACATGAGGGAGAAAGAGATGGCGCACAATACGTGGGATTAGGACATGAGGGAGAAAGAGATGACACACAATACATGGGATTAGGACATGAGGGAGAAAGATATGGCGCACAATACATGGGATTAGTATATGGGGGAGAAAGAGATGGCTCACAATACATGGAATTAGGACAGAATCCCCTTTGAAAGTGGCGCACACTGGATGGTTTCAAGACAAGAGCTTGTTTGGAGTTGCGCACCATGAATGGCTTTAGGACAAGAGCCTCATTCGAGTTGCTCTCAAGAGAGAATCGCACACAATGGTGGACGGGCTCCTCTCTCCAATTTCTCTCCTCTTGTCTCTCCTTTGTCTCCCTCTTCTCTCTCTCTCTCTTGTCTCTCCTTTGTCTCCCTCTTCTCTCTCTCTCTCTCTTGTCTCTTGTCCAAATGAGGCATGGGAGGGAGTATTTATAGGCATCCCAGTTCCTTAAACAATGGTGATCACCACCACTTCTCCTTAAGGTAACAACCAACCTCCTTCCTTAAATAATGGTGTTCACCAACTTCTTCCTTAAATAGTGGTATCCACTCACTTCCTCCTTAATACAAAGTAGTGTCCATCCACTCCTTTTTACCAAAATGACCATATCTGTTCCTTTTTACCAAAATACCCTTATTCATCCCTTTTACCAAAATACCCCAGATCACTCATTTTTACCAAAATACCCAGATCACTCATTTTTACCGAAATACTCCAGATTACTCACTTTTACCAAAATACTCTAGATCACTCATTTTTACCAAAGTATCCAAATCACTCATTTTTACCAAAATACCCAGATCACTCATTTTTACCAAAATACCCCCAAATGCTGTTTTTTACCAAAATAAGGAATGAATGACCCTGGGAAAGATCTGCACCATGAAATTCTCTAACCACTGCAATGGAATATTTTTTGTGCCTCAACAGATGCCTCCTCGATCCTTCTTTGATTGATTCCTAAAATCAAATGGAGGATCGATCTTCCTTCGCCAAAAGAACTGAATGAACTGTGACTGAAGGATGACTTAATGATCATGCTTGCATGGAAGACTGAATGATCATTCTCGAATGGAAGACTTGAAATGATCACATTTGATCAGAAGTTTTGAATGATCGTGTTCAATCAGAAGAATGAATGATCGCACTCGATCAGAAGACTAGATGATCGCGCTCGATCGGAAGACTGAATGATCGCACTCAATCAGAAAACTGGATGATCGCGCTCGATCAGAAGACTGGATGATCATGCTCGAACGAAATACTTGAATGCCCCCAGTCAGCAACATCAACCGGATGTTTTACTAGAGAGGATAAAATTCTTTTTTCATCGAAACTTGCCACTGTAATAGTTATGGCGACTCCATCTTTGAGTAACTCAACTAGAGAACTATCTTTCAACACCGTTGCTGCTGCAACGGTCTCTTTGATCAACTTCGGCGACTCTTTCCTTCAACTCTATATCTAGGGGGTTGTTCTTTAATGCTGCTGCTACCGCAACAACTTTTTTGATTATTTCCTTTATTCATGATCTGCATAACCCAAGCTTTTGAATGATAGTTTTTCCTGCCAAATTAATCAAAATTAGTATCTCTAGACATTATAATTTTAGCTTCATGAAGAATTGATAATTTTTGAAATTTATTAAAAACTTCTCTTTTTTATGTTAATTGTAATATTCGCATTATGAGATTTAATCATTTCATCTTTGTGCTTGTCATCATGCTTCGCATTGCATTTGTTGCATCCTTTGCTCATTATATCGCGCTTTCAAAGATGTCATTTTTAGCTCCAAAGGTTCAACCGCTGAGTCTTTTCTAGTTTGCGCTCGTTAGCATTTCTTCATAAACTGACTAAAAGTATATGTTCCTTGTACCTTTACTACTTCTGGAAAAGAGATAAGACTTTTCCCAATTCTATTTAATAACTTTTCGGAGGACATAAAAGTTACTGACGATGATTCTATCTCTTTTGATAAACATTTATTCCTTGTCTCCATTAAATCCGGTACTTGGAGTCTTGCAATATCATTGCTAGAACAATAAGAAATTATGGCATCAAACCATATAACTGGGCCTTAATATAAAAACAACTCTTGAAAGTTCACACTGGATCATGCTTCATAATTCTCAGCATAATTCTTCAATTCATACTTAGTATGTTGGTGGGGTCATCAATATTACTTGATACGTGATTATTGTCCAACTAATCGTGTCATATTGATTCCTCCGTTGTGTATAAGAAATTATCAGAAAGACCAAGGCATGGATTACTTTAGAAAAATATATCATACCCCCTTTCCAGGTCAATCTTCGCATAAAGATTTCTTCAAAAGATAATATTTTTGAAGTAAAGCCTGCTGATACCCTTGAAGGATGGATAATCTTTGTTGTTCCTTTTAAAGAATCTCGATCCTTGTTAGAAGAATACGTATATTGTAATTGAAGGCTAATAGTTGATCTTGAAGATTTGAACTTTTGGATAGAGGACTGCCAATATTTTGAACGCATTTACTGTTGTTGTAATTTGAATCTGATTCAAGAGAAACACATTTCTGTATGTTTGTTTAATCAATATTTGAGATTTTCATTAGGAAATTACATATTTGAGCATATCTAAAGTGAAATATGTACCTACAGCATTTTGAATGCTACACATATAGTTTATACTTTTTGAGCAATGGTGCTAGTGTACTTTTGACTAACCATACTTTGACTAGACAAGACTGAACTTGTCCTGACTTGATTGTACTTGATTTGACTAGTCTAGATTGAACTATACTGGACTGACACTACTGGACTTAACTGGACTGACACTTACACACACAGCTTAGGCTCTTGAGTAGTGGAGTAACACACAGTTTAAGTTCTTGAGTAGTGGAGCAACACACAGTTTAAGCTCTTGAGTAGTGGAGCCCACGCAGTTTTTTAGACTCTTGAGTAATGGAGTCGAGTCTCACGCGATGGTCTCTATAACTCTTATGAGTTCGATGGAATTCTCACTGCCTGGTGAGTTCACAAACCGCGATCCATCAGAGGGGCCCAGTGAAGCTACTGGAGCCGTGAACTCGGTTGGATTTACGCAAAGGGTTGGCCGCAGTAACTCTCTAGAATTCACGAGGTGCACAAGGCAACCTTTGGGGTACCAAATCCAGAGCCGACAGTCCATCAATGAGTAGGTTTAGGCCCTTATGAGTTACTACTGAAATCAAGATAAGAATCTGGGGGGTCTTATGCATGGTTAGCTTATTTATGGACAATGGTCAAAGAGCGCACACTACTGCCCGCGTTTTCTTTGTCTGCAAGGTCGAGCCCATTCACGGGAGGGCAATTTCATCCGTTCCCCATAATACTGCCGAAAATCTATACAGACGGCATGGGTGTTATGCGTAATCATCCATTGAGGACTTTTTGGCCCTTCAGGGCTTTCAGTTACTGGCTTCATCTGCTGCCTGCATGGGTATGCGTATGACGGCCTTCATGGGCTTTTTAGGGCCACTGGCTTCTCACCACTACCTGAATGGTAATAGTGATAGGCTTTATGCGTAGTTGGCCGTATAGGCTTGGCTAGGCTGCCTTAAATGATAGACTATTGTCGTTGACGTGATTGTTGATCATACAGGCTTTGCTGAAGATAACAAATCGATAACTGAAGATAATAGATCAATGATTGATATATCGCCCCTACTGTTGTTGATGATATTATAAAATTTAGCTCAAACGGAGCTTCAGCTTGGTAACAATATCAATTCCGATAAAGTTCGATAATAGGAAAATCTTCACGTCAGCGATTTAGCGATGACAATGGTAGTTTTACTAATCTAATCCAGCAACCATCATCAGTTGTTGACAATAATAATATACTTTAACTTGATATGCTTAGGAATATGCCTTTTCTTCATGTATAACATCAGCATTCTAGGACTTGGCATTCCTAAGACTTTGAATTCCTGAGACTTTGGTTATCTGAAACTTTGGATTCTGAGACTTTGGATTCTGAGGCTTTGGTTTCTGAAACTTTGGTTTTCTTGGTGTTCTGCTTATCTTGCCCTCTTTTGATTTAGAAGTATTATGCTAATAATCTTCGAAATCAAAACTGTAATTATCTTCAAGGATAACGTATTTTGTATACTCTCGTCTGCCCCCTGAATGATTATGTTGTGAGTCTTTTGAGTCAAAACACAGTGAATATTCTTAGTATTCAGGGATGATATATTTTGCTGAACTGGCAGGTATATTGATAAAAATTTGCCCCCATGATAAATATACTTGTCTTGTTTCTTTTTGTCTGTTCTTCTATAGAGCGAATATTTTCAATCAAGACCATATGCCATTACTCCCATATATCTTTTTCATGACAATTTCGACTATCGTCGGTTATCTTTGGTAGAATACCATTTTCTTCTTTGCTTCATTTTTTTGATTCTCTTTGCAGCTAGCCATTGATTCCTCATAGGAAGTATATCATCTTATTCAACTGTATATTTCCTGTAGTCTTTGAATTGTCCGAACTTTTCTAAACTTTCTTAATTATAGAATTATTCGTGTTTTCATTATCAAAAGATTCGATTCTTTACTTTTGACAATCCTTCGTTTTGTTTTTCTTTCTTCAGAAACATCTGTCGTTATTCTCTTAGGACTTTGAAATAGCCGATTCATATGAGAGTTGAGCAGCTTCACTTTGACTCTTTTCAAATTAACTTGCTCTCCTACTCTGGTAAGTTTTGACGATGCCCCCAGGGTTCTCTATTGGCTGATGAATTCGTTAATTGATTCATCTCCTCATTGGCGAGCAGCGCCTAATTCAATCGAACTAACTTCTCATTTGAAGGCTTTCATTAGGGAGAAATGTTGTTCACGATAGTCATTGTTGGAGAATTAGGGTCTTCAGTAACATGTTTATCTGATGAAGGCTGATTAACATCTACCGGCAGATTTTCTGTTTTCTTGTAGTATCACGCTTGATCAATCCGTTAACCATACTCGGCGGGACGGTACTCTTTGTGAGAGAAGATCGAACCCTTCATTTTTTAGATGTCACTATCATCCGTTCTTCATCGTCTTGTTGTGCTACAGTTGAAGCAGAAACTATTCTGAATATTACCTGATATTGTCTGTCCTTGATTGCAACTGATTTGAACTTCTCTGATGCTTTCTAGTGGAAATCCGTTAGATGCGAAGTAGACAACCACGTTAGTCAGGAGAAAGGTCGTTGCGGTATACCTGTCATTTAGAACAGAGTGTTAGTTACTTTATTTAAATAAAATTGTACTTTGTTTTCAAAGATGAAGGGGAGGATGTTCCCACTGAGAGTCACCATTTTGGCGTCTATATAGACCCCAAAAAGTGATAAATGTTTTCTGAATATTTGTTAAGTTATCATTGTAAAGTATTCCCCAGCAGAGTCGCCATTTTGCTTCGACAAGAAAATAAATGCGTTCGATTTGGGGGATTTATTCAATGATAACAAAGAAAGAATGAGAGAACAATGATAATAAGATATCTTATTCTGAGTTCATTCACATCCTCGGATTCCCTTGATTCTAAAAACAGAGTACAATTAATGCAACGCAATGAATGAAATAGAAGATAGTCCGATGACAATTTCAGCAGCATTTCAACGCTTTTGATGTTCATCACCATGGCGGAAAGGTTATGCGGGCTTGAAAACCTTGATCTGGCCGTTGAGATCAGTTCTGATCATCCTTCTATTCAATCTTCCTTGATCTAACCATTGAGATCAGTTATGATCATCCTTCCGTTCATTCTTCCTTGATCTGACCGTTGAAATTAGTTCTGATTATCCTTTCGTTCATTCTTCTAGTGAAACCCTTGAAATGTGGAGCGATCATCATCCCTTGAAATGTAGAGCAATCATCCCTTAAAATGTGGAGCAGCAATCATCCCTTGAAATGTGGAGCAACAATCATCCCTTGAAATGTGAAGCGCACTTACTTGAATTGTGATGCACATATGTCCCTTGAAAAGTAATGCAGGGAGCTTTCCTCAGGTGTATAACATTCTTCTTGAGAAATGTCGCAGGAAGCTTGACATTAGGACATGATTCCACACGAAATGGCGCATAGACCTTACTTCAGGACAACGTTGCACAAGAAGTGGCGCACAGGCCTTACTTCAGGACAGGATTCCCATAGAAGTGGCATTGGAAGTCTTGTGTCAGGACAAAGAAGAGAAAGAAGTGGCATTAGAGCCTTCCCTTTGGACAAACCTCCACATGAAATGGCGCATGAAGCAGGGTATTAAGACATGGGAGAAAGGGAGGTATTGTGTGCTAATCCCACCAAAGGAGGTTGTGCACTGGATTAAGACAATATCCCCTTTAAAATGGCGCACAAAGCCCTTCTTTAGAACAAACATCCAATTAAAGTGGCGCACAAAGGCTGGTTGTGCGGACAAAACTCCTTTTAAGGTGGCGCACAAGGGAGGTATTTGGACAATGCTCCTTTGAACACACAAGGGAGGTATTTGAACAATGCTCCTTTAAAAGTGGCACATAACACATGGAGTTATGACATGAGGGAGAAAGAGATGGAGCACAATACGTGGAGTTAAGACATGAGGGAGAAAGAGATGGCGCATGGGATTAAGACATGAGGGAGAAAGAGATGGCGCACAATACATGGAATTAGGACAGAATCCCCTTTGAAAGTGGCGCACACTAGATGGTTTCAAGACAAGAGCCTGTTTGGAGTTACGCACCATGAATGGGTTTAGGACAAGAGCCTCATTGGAGTTGCGCACAAGAGAGAATCGCCCACAATGTAGATCTGTGCACAAAGCAAATTTGCGCACAAAGCTTGGGTGGATGGGCTCCTCTCTCCAATTTCTCTCCTTTGTCTCTGTCCTCTCTCTCTCTCTCTCTCTCTCTCTCTCTCTCTCTCTCTCTCTTGTCTCTTGTCCAAATGAGACATGGGAGGGAGTATTTATAGGCCTCCAAATTCCTTAAACAGTGGTGATCACCACCACTTCTCCTTAAGGCAACAAGTAACCTCCTTTCTTAAACAATGGTGTTCACCAACTTCTTCCTTAAACAGTTGTGTCCACTCACTTCCTCCTTAATATAAAGTAGTGTCCGTCCACTCCTTTTTACTAAAATGACCATATCCGCTCCTTTTTACCAAAATACCTTTATTCATCCCTTTTACCAAAATACCCCAGATCACTCATTTTTACCAAAATACCTAGATCACTCATTTTTACGAAAATACCCCAGATCACTCATTTTTACCAAAATACCCCAGATTACTCATTTTTTACTAAAATACCCCACATTACTCATTTTTACCAAAATACCCTAAATCACTCATTTTTACCAAAGTACCCAAATCACTCATTTTTACCAAAATACCCTAGATCACTCATTTTTACCAAAATACCCCAGATCACTCATCTTTACCAAAATACCCCCGGATGCTGATTTTTACCAAAATAAGGAATAAATGACCCTGGGAAAGATCTGCACCATGAAATTCTCTAACCACTGCAATGGAATATTTTTTATGCCTCAACACTGCTATAGATGGCCCTGGGTGAAAATCCCTAAACCTCCGAGGCTAGGAGATGCCCCAACGTCGAGACCAAGTGGATATATGTGCGCATGAGAGCCGTATATCAGTAGGCCGCGTCTCCCACTGTGTCGTGGTCGGTTGGGAGGGGGTGTGGCCTTACCCGCCCGAGGGTAGGGGGCATAGCTAGGCTGAGTTTAACCAGCTTATAAATGGGTCCATTATCGACGTGTCGGGTAGATATTGGTTGACTACTGACCAGGCAGATAGCGAGGTCTCTTCCACTTGCATGGTTGCGCGTCCAGTGGGCGACGATTACATGTAGAGTGTACTAGACCCCGGTGATAATCCCAGAGATGTACAGTACTGATTTATGGAGCAGGAGTTGCATACTCATTCATTCATTCACTATCCACTCAGGCTAGTGGTGTACAACTATTTGTTACGTGTACCTTCGCGATGGCTAGGATTTTGGTTGGGGAGCACGACTAGAGCTGTACACGAGTCGAGTCGAGTCGAGTATCGCTCTACTCGTACTCGGCTCTTAACGCCCGAGTGCTGCTCGTACTCGGCTCTACTCGATCGACGAGCATGGACTCCCTGCTCGTACTCTACTCGCCCGAGTACGAGCCGAGTACGAGTATTAAACGAGTCGAGTCGAGTCCGAGTTTTCGAGGCGAGTTCGAGTACGAGTAGAAATCGAGTCGAGTAGAGTGCGAGTTTTTGAGGCGAGTTCGAGTCAATTGGAATTCGAAGTTAAACTAAACAATAAAAGATATAAAATGCATATAATTTATGATTAAAAAACTTCGATAATTACATTAACATATTTACATTACATTGTTCACTTCAAAATGACAATTTATAACTAATAACCTCCATAAGAGGAGTGTCTTCCTGTATTGTCATCTGATCCATCGGAACTGCTATCTATTTTTTCATATACAAATTGGTTCACTTCCTCTGAGTCAGAAAGTGAAGAAATTTTTCCTTCGTGCTCTTTTACACTTTGAATTAAATTTTTTAAACTTGCTTTATGTGAAGAATTGTATGTAGTACCCAATGCCCTATAAAATTCACCGAGACGAGTCAGGAATTTGAATTTGTTACTCTTTTTTTTCTTCTTGTTTGTTGTACTCGAGTAACTCGACCCTGCTTCAACATCGTGTTGTCTTTGACTCGAATATCGCTGAAGTCTAGAAACATCTTCGATACTGCGTTTTAAGGCGAGTTGGAATTGTTCTTCCTCCAAGCCTTTTAATCTGGCTTCCTCCTCTGCATCTTCTGTGGATGTCATTCGTGTACTAGATCCAGAAGCAGAAAGTTCGAATGGAGTAAAAGGTTTTCTATTCGAATCTAACAAAGCTTGAAAAAGAATTTGGACATCCTTAGGGGCATTAGGGCATGGTTTTGCATCACCACCTCGACATAACAAGTGTAAGCAAAAGCGATTAGTCTTGTTTACAAACTTTGCGCCACACAAACCACACTTAATCTTTATTTTTCCAGACCTTGGTGGTGATTCAACTAGAGAAGTATAGTCCCAAATGTTTGTCGATAGCTCAGATGACGACATATCTACATTCAATTTTTAATTAAAAAATTAGAATATTGATAAATAAATTGAACTTGATATAGGAACAAAAGAAAGTAATATAAATGTATCAAAAGTCAAAAATAAAAGCAAATGAACAGGCATATGTAAATAAATATCAAAGATCAAAAATTTTCCAAACCACATTCCAAAAGGACCAACACTTTTGTGTTTGCAATTGCGGTGAAATAATATTACAGATCATTCAACATTCAACCAAAAAAATTTGCAAAACCGAAAATAATTACTGATCTGTAGGTAGAGACTCGTCACGAATCTCAATCTCCTCGTCTTCATCATCATCATCATTCATATCTCCTCCCCATATTGGGCGCAACCAATCTTGCATACAAATCAATGCCTCAACTGTATTTGGTGAAAGTGAGCTTCGATACTTGCTCACAACCCTGCTCCCTGTGCTGAATGCGGATTCTGATGCCACTGTTGAAATTGGTATAGATAATATGTCTCATGCCATCACAGATAATGTAGGGTATTTTGATTCACTAACCCTCATCTTCCACTATTCCAACACATCAAATTCGGATCGCACTACGATTGGCTCCTTGAGGTACATTTCTAACTCTGATTCTTTAGTATCAACTCTCATTCGTGCTTGTGTCAAGTATGATATGTATTCATTTAACACATCCGGATTACCAGGTACAAAAATATCCGCATCTCTAATTTCTTTAACACCCGCTGCAGGTAAAGTATTAACATACGATTTGTACAAATCTTCAAGGGCTTGACGAACCTTAGACGTCTCTGCTTCCGCTCTTTCAGTAGGATAAAGCTTCATAAAAATAAAGCTAACCAACCCCATATTACATCGAGGATCAAGAACAACTGCCAAGGACATCAACAGATGACATTCCCAGTATTTATCGAACTTCGTCTTCATACCAACTGTCATCTGGCGTATGAAATCTGGACCCGTACTGGCATTTTTCTGTAGAGCATCCTTAATCTTCCAAAGAGACGGAAGAAACAGATTCGCGGTTGGATACTGATTCCCAGAAAAAATTTTCATGCAATTGTAGAAAACTTTGAGAAATGTGTGAACTTGTTGTGCTTTGGCCCAATCATCTGTGCTCGGCAACTAAGAATACGTTCTGTCACGTGCCGCGTATTCAGGAAATGCAAGCTGTAATTCCATTGCCGCATCTAACATTTCATAGGTCGAGTTCCAACGTGTACAGATATCTAACTTCAACATTTTTTAGATGGCACATTCAAACGTTGGATGATGTCATTCCATACACTCAGTCTCGATGGTGACCCCCTTATATATTTCACACTTTTTCTTATGTTCTCTATAGTGTTGTCAATTACTTTCAGCCCTTCTTGTATAATCAAATTTACAATATGGGCACAACATCTGACCTGAAATATTTTTCCTTCAAAAAATAAATTTCCTATAGCCCTGAACTGGTTACGTAAGCATGAAATGACACTGTCATTTGCTGAAGCATTGTCCAAAGTTATTGCTGAAATTTGCTTCTCAATGCCCCAGCCTTCTAGACAACTATAGATGCAATTTGAAATAAGTAAACCAGTATGTGGAGGAGGAAGGTGTTTGAAGTTCAAAATTCTCTTACATAGTTTCTAATCTTTATCAACATAGTTAGCGGTTAATGAAATGTATCCTTTTCTTTGATTGGACGCTGTCCATAAATCAGAAGTCAAAGCTATTCTAGTCACTGAAGCCAAAACTTCTTTCAGTTTCATCTTCTCCTTTGCATACATCTTCATGCTTTCTCTCTGCACTGTGACGCGGGAGACATTCTCGGCTCGAGGGTTAAGAAATTGACAGAAAGCCCTAAATCCTTTACTTTCAATCATTCCAAAAGGTTTTTCTTCCAAAATCACTAATCTAGCAAACCACTCATTCAACTTCTCCTTGTCAAACTTATGAGTGGACACTATGCCTTGGGAGTCGTCCCCTTCTGACTTCGTAAATGACAGTATCTGTTGGTCGGGAGGAGGAAGTCTTGCTTTCTTAGGACACGTCTTCAAATGTCTAATTAGATGTGTCGTAGATCCTCCTGGAATCTTGCTGAATAACCCTTTGCAGTGATTACACTTTATCTTCTGTACACCATTAACTGTCACATCTTCGAAATCATCCCACACTGCTGATCTCTTCTTCTTCCCTTTGCATGCGGTTGACGTGTCTGTGTCTCCCTCTACTATTAGAGGAGATGTGGCCGATGCACCCATTCCAGGGGTATTTGGGCTTTCGTCTTGACTAGCCATCTATAAAATAAAATTCTCGATATGTTATACGGCTATACCTAGGGGCTAGGGTCCTAGATGGCTAGACCGCTAGACGGGCATAATTACTTAACTGTCTAAATCAGTCACCCATTCAAAGTTAGATAGATTGTAATGCTTCATTTTCCAATTTAAATGTTACGCCGAAATTCCGGCAGCATCTCCCCTTATCTCTCTAGAATATATTAATCTTGTATTTGATTCCCATGTCAATCATCAATACAAAGTGTGGACATTTGATGACGAAAATAAATACATGAAATATATCCAGAGAGAAAAAGAAGAGACGAAACTAGAACAGGCATATGCATTTAAATTGGAATAAATGAAGACATTACAATCTATCTAACCCTGAATTGTCCAAAAAGGGACAATTTGAGAATTTCTATGCATCCAAGAACACATTGAATCTATGTCTGGCAACATAGAAATCCTCAAATGGGCAACCGATTATCTTATACTACAAGTCTACAACTAAAACAATATAAATAATTCATATCTATGCAAACAAAGGAGCATGCTGAAATTGACATTTATCATCTAGCTAACTAATAACAAAATGTCAAATGAAAAACCAAAGACATCTTAAAGTGGTAGCATTCAACACTAACAGTCTCATTAATTGTTAGCCCTATCCACTTATTAAATGGATCACATTTAAAGATCTTTATAAACAAAAGCTACTCTGACTTTGATAGGCCCACCATGATATTAATTGAAGACCCACGATAGGCTTAGAAATAAACAAACAAACAAAATAATGACTTGTAATTAAGGTGGGCCACACTAAAGTAAATAATTGGGAGTGAGATGTTCACCTTTGATTAAACAATTTCTATATTAACAATTTCTAACATATATTAAACAATTTCTAACATATATTAAACAATTTCTATATTAACATATCAGGTTAATCCCAAAACTATATTTTGACCATACAGGATCAAATTGAATATTTTGACCTGGGCCCGCATGGCCAATTTGAGACCGAGGGCAGGCTAGGAATTTTGATAGCTAGCTAGCCTGAAGCCATTAAGATCCATCTAGATCTTCAACTCCCATCACCTTTGATTGGGTTCATGTTAGTTGGCTACTTTGTAAGTGTCACATGGGACTTATTTACTACAGCCATGTGAAATCTCTCACCCCACCTAACAAATGATGTAGACATTAGGTCTGTCAGGCTCACCCAAATGCTTACTTTTCTTTCGACAACATGTGATGACCCAAACCGCCCATTTAGAATAACTAAATAAAGTTGGTACATAAATAAAAATCTCATTAATTAGACATGTTCATACAATGTTTCTTAGGATCAGTGTTCCATAAATGCAATTTCTAACTCACTCTTGTAGGATGATCTTCAATCACTTACAAGCATTTCAAGGGCCTAATCTACCATTAGGAGTTATGGCTCTTTTGTCAGTGTGGATTTGAAATCATGCAGAATGGGGGTGGATCTTATGGTTTGTGTCGAATTGAGCCCATTTGAAATCATGACCTTTTGAAGGATTTGGATCACAAATCCCTCCAATTCTTTATTTCTAAATGACCAAAAAATAGTATATTCGCCGCCAAAAATACATTGGATTCCATGCTTCCAAATAAACCTTAAGTAGTTCTTCATTGATGGTTGTGGACGGATATCACGATTTTTACATTCAGAAGATGTGCCTAGGCTGTTAACAGTATACAATAAGATGATTCAGCCCAAAGGTTGTATAGCTTGTTTAATTGATTTTTACTTTGTACACTGCAGGTTTAGTAATCCAACTAATATAACTTGGTTGAAAAATCCTAGCTATAGAATATTTACCTTTCATGTGCAAATGGAAACTGAACTTAGCAATTCACCATGATATCAAGAGAAAACACAAATATCAGGTTAATCTCAAACTATATTAACAATTTCTAACATATATTAGTAATAAAAAATTAAAAAAATTAACCCCACATGGCCACACCTTACCGAGCGAGCAGAAGAGGGACGACCGGCAGCTGCGTGCAGGGCAGGGCGATGACGGACGACGGGACGAGTGGCAGCCTGGCAGGGACGAGCTGCGGCACACCGGACGAGTGGCAGGGACGAGCTCCGTCACCGGACAGGCCGCAGGGACGAGCGGCACCGCCGGACAAGGGATAGGGGCGAGTGAGAGAGAGAGAGGGAAGAAGAGGGACCGCCGGACGAGCGCTGGGAGAGGGAGAGGAGAGAGAGAGAGAGAGTTTTTTTTTGAACCAGGCACCGCCGGACAGGGGATAGGGGCGAGTGAGAGAGAGAGAGAGGGAAGAAGAGGGACGGCCGGACGGGCGCTGGGAGAGGGAGAGGAGAGAGAGAGAGAGTTTTTTTTGAACACTAGCTGGGAGGGAAGGGTTTGGGCGCTACTTGAAAAGGACGGGTGGGGCCGTGGGGGTAGGGTTTGGGCGTTGCTGGAAAATGACGGGCGGGGTAGGGTTTTTTTCGGGCAGACTTATATACACAGGTACGAGTCGAGTACCGAGTCGAGTACTTCTAGACTCGTACTCTACTCGTAATCTAAACGAGTTGAGGAAACCCGCTCGTACTCGGCTCTAACTCAGACGAGTCGAGTACGAGTCGAGTATTCCGAGTCGAGTCGAGCAAGTACTCGAGCCTTAGTCTGCTCGTGTACAGCTCTAAGCACGACTAACCTAAGATCATGAGTTTACCACATTGAGTCTGACTATCCAAATTTAGGTATGGGACTGGTTTGGATAGAAGTCCCTTGTAGTGACCTCATAACTTGTGATACTACGTACCATCATCCCAACTTCACACTCATGCATGGTCATTCGCACCACATATTGCATTGCATCCTTGGTATCTAATACTTGACTCTTTACTACTCATTTGCTTAGCTGATTTATATTGCATACTTTGATATTGTATGACTCATGGACTTGTCAGTATCTTTGCTTATTCTGATATCGTATGATTCATGATTTCGCCAGTACTTTCGACATTGTATGATTATAACGTTGTATTTGTGTGCTTGTTACTTATCTTACGCACACACTTTCACCACCCTCTAAGCTTTCTATAAGCTAATGCACGATAGATGCGTGTAGGTGACGTTGGTCGTAGCGGCGTTGAGCTTAGAGCGTGCAGCCGTCTTCTGGAGCTTTGATTTTATTTTGACATATGTATTTCCCTTTAAGCATTGTATTCAAAGTTTATATTAGTGGATATGTGATGATGATATTGCTTTTGTGATTTGGGTAAACTTGTGGTTATGCTTCTTACGAGAAAGATGTACATTGAAAAATCCTCGTAGTATCCCATGATGGGAACCTGGCATATGGGTGCTGGGAGCCGAGAATGGGGTATTACGGAGGCTGTCGGCACCGGATTTGGTGATCGAGATTCTTGTGAGTCTGATTTCTAAGTTTGGGGCATGACAAAAGATGGTATAAGAGCATAACTTGGGAATACTTAAAGATAACTTCACATATCTACTAATAGCTAGCCTTCACTCTATGATTGTTGAGAACTTAGAATGATTAGATCCCCGAGTTTGAATAACTTAGAACTTTCTAATATAGCTCCCTACTGTTGAGATTATGAGGCTGCATAGTATCCCAGTTTCGATTGTTTCTGATCCGAGGTTCAGTAGGGGTCACCATAGTGTTGATGATGCATCTTGGGAGCACGAGGTTGAGATTAGAGAGTGCTATTTGTTTATATATTGATTATGCCTTGTATGGTATTAATTAGTATATGTAAAAGTTGATGCTTACTTTTCCCTTGTCTATTCTGTACATTTCGAGGATGAAATTTTTATTAGGAGGGGAGAGCTGTGAGACCCGTATCCTAGCCCGTACCATTCCGTAGGCTTTCGCGATCCTCCCGGTCAAATTTCGGCAACTCGCGACCTGTAATCGGTAGTTGCGCGCGACCCTGAGTCATATCCCGTATTCCAGAGTTGGCTTCATCCAAGACTTATACCAGTGTGGCCGCGTCGTTGCCGCTGTTTCGATGCCGCGTCTCACATGCTAAAGTAATACTCGGGCCAGAAGATGTGGGTCCGTGTTCAATTCGAGAAAACACCACACGTTTGCAATCCTAAAGGAATCTCTACAACATGTCCCATCAATCAAGTGCATATCAATCACCTCATGTCAAGTACAAGAGCAACCCCAAAGTCAACTCTCTCTCTTACACACCCATACATGTCAAGTGCATACCCATCACCCATCACTCACTCCCCATCACTCCATCACTCACACCCATCCCTCTCTCCTTACATCACCTCTCTCTCATCTCTCTCATTTTCTCCCATGCAAGCATCGTCCATGGTTTTTCCAAGGAGAGGAAGAAGTTAGTGTGGCCCACCTTCCTACCACCCAATCCCACCATCCAAAGTCCATCTCAATTGTTGAAGATCGTCCATTGGAGCTCTAGGATGTTTTGGCGAAAGAAGGAGGAGAAGATCATAGGTGGCTGTTCGTAACTCTAGATCATGATTTTGATTTAGGGCCTACGTAGGATTGGACCCACTTTGATGTATGTGTCGTGATCTAAGAGGGGCCCATAGTGGCGGGGTCCCTCCTCCATCTCACGTCTCTCTCTCCTTCCCAAGTATTATGGACCCCATTGTGATGTATGATCCATGTACTTTTATCCAGACCATCCATGGGCCACCATGATGTGCGTGTGAATCCACGCCGTCCATCCGTAAACAGCTGCACGTGACATGCATGTCACATATCCAGGCCGTCCAGGGCCTGGACGTTGGCAGCGATCTTCATCTCCATTTGTTTATATATATGTATGTGTGTGTGTGTATGTATATGTATCATTTGTGGTGGGCCCCACATGGGACCCACCACACATGATTGTGGATTGGTTGGAGTCTGCAAACCCATCTGATCATGTGGTCAGTGTTGTATCCTCACCGTCCACGTGGATGGTGAGGCCTGGATGGTGAGGCCTGCCATGATGTATGTGGGTATCCACACCATCCATTGCTTGGACAGTGGGCCACCTTATAGTACATATTTTATCACCACCATCCAAATCATGGACAGTGGGAACCACCAGGACTTATGTATTTTTATCCAGATCGTCCATTCATCTGGACGTTGGCAAATACATGATAAAAAAATAAAAAGAGAAAAAAAAAGATAATAATATAAAAATGAAAATAAGCAAGTACATGATATAAGATATAATATATTAATATATATGCATACGTGCATAGTTGCTGTGGATGGTAGCAAGCCTTGTGGGTCCTACCAGCTAGGGAACAGACGTGTTGGATGTCAACAGACCCTGTGGGCCACACTGTGATGTGTGTGTAATCCCACCATCCAGATTGCTGGACAGTGGGCCATAACCATGACGTTTATGATGATCCACACTGTCCAAATGGCTGGACGGAGCGACCCACGCCGTGATGTATATATTTTATCCACGTTGTTCATCTGTTTCATGTCCACACCGTACATCCACAGAGTGATGTATGTGTTTTATTCTAACCATTTATCAGGTGGACCACACCGCAAAAAAAATCAATGGAGATTAAACGTCCACCAATGAAATCCATTTTAGGAGCACTGAAGTTCTGGATCAATATGATATTTGTTTTCCCTCTTAATCCAGGTCTTTGTGACCTTATGATCAGATTGGATGGAGAATAAACGTTATGGTGGGCCCTGGAATTTTTAAGCGGTGAAAATCCTTATCTCCACTACTAATTGTGGTGCGGTCTAGATGATATTTCGATGAGGCCCATGAGATGTATGTGTGGCCCATGGGTTGTGGCCCATTGTGAGGTATTAGGCCCATTGATGCGATCCATTCAATATATATGAGGCCTGTTGGTGCGGCCCATTGATACGGCCCACTTGATGTATATTGGCCCATTGGTGTAGCCCGTATGATGCGACCCACGTAATGTACATTGGCCCATTGGTGCGGTCCATATGATGCGGCCCACTTGATGTATATTGGCCCATTGGTGCAGACCATGTGATATGGCCCATTTGATGTATATGAGGCCCATATAGTGCGGCCCATTTGATATATATGAGATCCATGTATTGTGGCCCATTGTGATGTATGTGAGGCCCATATGACGAGGCTCGATGTGATGTATGGCTCATGTGTCGAAGCCCACTGTGATGAGTATTTGGCCTATGAGTGAGACTCATAGTGATGTGTATTAGGTCCTTGTATGAGGCCATGGGCCTACAATACGTTTGGCTCTATGTGGGAAACTCCTTAGAAGTAATGATGGTTGAATGTCCACATTGATGGGCGATGATGGTTGAATGTCCACATTGTGACCTTCCCTTAGGCCTTGTTAAGCCCATTCTCGCCAATTTCGATTGTCAAGGCCGATGCCGATTATCAAGGCCAATTATCAGTGCCGATTATCGATACCGATTATGAGTATGTGACAGCATAGCATCATGATACATGCCCATACTCATCATCTGCATATTTGTTATGAGCTATGATTGACCATTGCATATGTCATTGGGCAGGTTGCTATGAGACTCCCTTATAGGCGGAGGTTATCTCACATGAGTGTACGGTATGCGCAGGATTGATGCATGACTGGATTGTATAACTCATGCATCTTACATTGTGTGTCGTGATTACTTATGCCCTATCAACATCAGGGTCGTAGCCTCCACAGGCATATCGTAGATGGCCAGATGGGACACCAAAAATATGTTATTAACATCAGGCTATCATAGATAGCCCTGGGTGAAAATTCCTAAACCTCCGAGGTCAGGAGACGCCCCAACATCAAGACCAAGTGGATATATGTACGCATGAGGCCATATACCAGTAGGCCGCGTCTCCCACTGTGTCATGGTCGGTTGGGAGGGGGTGTGGCCTTACCCGCTCGAGGGTAGGGGGCATAGCTAGGATGAGTTTGACCAACTCGTAAATGGGTCTGCTATCGACGTGACGGGTAGATATTGGCTGACTACTGGCTAGGCAGATAGTGAGGTCTCTTCCACTTGCATAGTTGCGCATCCAGCGGGCAGCGATTGCATGTAGAGTGTACTAGACCCTGGTGATGATCCCAGAGATGTACAGTATTGATTTGTAGAGCAGGAGTTGCATACTCATTCATTCATTCATTATCCACTCGGGCTGGTGGTGCACAACTATTTGTTACATGTACCTTCGCAATGGCCAGGATTTCGGTTGGGGCGCACGACTAACCTAAAATTAAGAGGTTACCACATTGAGTCTGACTATCCAAATTTAGGTATGAGACTGGTTTGGATAGAAGTCCCTTGTGATGGACCCCATAGCTTGCGATACTATGTACCATAATCCTAACTTCACACTCCTGCATTGTCATTCGCACTGCATATTGCATTGCATCCTCGGTATCTGATACTTGACTCTTTATGACTACTCATTTACTTAGTTGATTTGTATTGCGTACTTTGATATTGTATGACTTATGGACTTATCAGTATTTCTACTACTCTGATATCGTATGATTCATGATTTCGCCAGTATTTCCAACATTGTATGATCATAACTTTATATTTTTGTGCTTAGCATTTATCTTGCGCACACACTTTCACCACCCTCTAAGCTTTCTATAAGCTTATGCACGATAGATGTGTGCATGTGACGTTGGTCGCAGGGCGTTGAGCTTGGAGCGTGCAGCTATCTTCTGGAGCTTTGATTTTATTTTGATATATGTATTTCCCTTTCAACATTGTATTCAAAGTTTATATTAGTGGATATGTGATGATAATGTTGCTTTTGTGATTCGGGTAAACTTGTGGTTATGCTTCTTACGAGAAAAATGTACGTTGAAAAATCCTCCTTGTAGGATCCCAGGATCGGAACCTGGCGTATGGGCACTAGGAGCCAAGAATGGGGTACTACAGAGGCTGTCGGCACCGGATTCGGTGATTAGGATTCCTGTGAGTTCAATTTCTAAGTTTGGGGCGTGACAACCCAAATCCTAGCCAAAAGACAAAGATGTCATATCTTCTTTCCTATTATGTAATTTCCATGTGAAAGCCAATTCCACAAATAACACACATATGTGAAAGGTAAGTTCTGCATCAAGCTCGACCTGCCAATTTCCTAATCTTGTTCACTAAAGTCCAATTGAACATGTGGCACAATGGTTCATGACCTGGGGCATTCACGGGATGGGTCTCACAGTGGGTGGACCACTCATCGATACTCATTGTTTTCATCTAGTACTTCACATGCCACATATTGAAGCTAACTGCAGATAGCTTGGACAAGGCCATGATGGTACTGAATTGGGAATCACATGTCAGACAACTAAGGCCATCCGATGAGATTTTCTATGATAGCCTATCTATGGTGGGACCCATATAATGAGAACTTCAGATCATAGACTATTTTTCAAAATGCCTTCTTGTGGGAGCTCATAATAATGAACAAAATTCTCATTTTCAACTAGGGATGAGCACTATGAGATCAGTTATATCAATGATCCGATGACAACTATTTCCAGCATTTTTCTAGATTTATATCACACATTACGGAAACATATCGGATCAAGGCCATTATTATGTTTCCTCTTCCCTAGAGGAGTTACTCAACAGTTAAGGTAGATGCCAAATTAGAAAAGGTGACAACAAAAGTGAGATACATGCAAAGAAAAATAATGATTCAAGATAAAATGGCATCATCCAATCAAAATGCACTAATACATGCTTCAAAAAGGTAACAGAAAGTAGAAATATGGGAAACTTTAGACACTCACTATATCCTTCTTCTTTTTTCTTTTTTTTGAAAGATTCAATTCCTAATGTCTTTAAGCACTTGTATCTGTAGGAAATGAATAATTGTGTTAAGGAAGAAAATTGATTCGGTGATTTCACAATGTCCAAGAGCAATGTAATTTACTGGATCATAAGTGTCACCATTTGAATAAATCAATGTACTTCTAATTCCAAATCCAAATATAGGCTTGATTCTACAGTACACTTGAATATTCCCTAAAGAAAAATATAACCAAGATTTACTTCCTTAAACATGACAATGCTAAATACTTATTTTATAAGAAGTAAACAATCATTTCAAATATTTACATTAGCTACAGATTGTAATGCATTCCCACCAATTTGGTCATCCATCAATCAATCACCTCAAACTGATTGAAAGTTTTTAACAGTTCAATTGCTAGCTCACCCAAAGTTCATAAATGCAATTCAATTCAAAACCACATCCAAACTCACCCCATATATCATTAGACTGTAAGAACTCTATTTAGTGGGCCTCACTGATCAACGGTCTGGATTGTCATATAGTTGGACTGGATGATTGAGTAGACCAGTGGGCCCCACTTCGTGTGATGCGCTGCGTAGTCTATCTGCGCAGCTCTGCGTACTAGGGCTGGAATGCTATAGCTGTCTTACGCAGATAGCAATTTGAGTTACACTAGGATGCTATAATGTGGAGCGTGGGAGAGAGAGTTGTGATGGGTTTCAAACTCTCTCTCCACAGATTCTATAAAAGAGAGTTGGGTCCCTAATCCTACACTACAGCAGAAATTCGAGTCCCATCTACTGATTTGCAGAAAGGGTGTGAAGGAGAGGAAGATCCTAAGTTCTACAGGTATTCTGGTATTCTTATCCAGCTTCCATGGCGGCGTCTCAGCTAGGTAAGCTATCCGACCCCTGATCGCCATGTCCCATGCACAGACAGATCCGTGGGCCTATTCCGTATATAGATTAAGTCCCACAGTTGGTATCAGAGCTATCTGTGCATAGGTATGGTTGATCTCATATATCAATTAGGGCCTTCAAATTCGAAACCCATACAGCAATTAGGGCTTTCGAATTCGAATTCCATATCAGATCAGTATCAGGGATTTTTCGAATCCCTGAATCCAGAAACAGTATAAATTAGGGATTTCGAATCCCAAATCCCAAATTGGGAACTTCGAAACTAAAACCCTAAATCCAGTTAATTAGGGAGTATTCGAAACCCTGATTCAGTTAATTAGAGATTTCTAAATCCCTCAATCCAGAAACATTTAATTAGGGTATCCTGTCCAGATTCGAATTAGGGATTTCAAATCTCAAATTCGAATATTAGGGATCCAGATCTCAAAACCCTAAATCATGGAAAAATTAGGGATTTCAGATTCAGAATCTCCAAATCCGTTAATTAGGGATTCTCGAATCCAAATTGAGCACAACGAATTAGGGATTTCTAAATTCCCAAATCCAGATGCCAATTGGGATTTTGGAACCCATCTTCCCCAGATTTAGGTAAGGAAATCGTATCTTATGGGCTGCTTACCTCTGACATCGAGGACCGACAACCATTATCGACCCTCGGATCAGCAGACGAAGGTCATGGCTCGCTGTTCCCTATCTTCCCTGCTTCAGGAGCCATTGACAGCGTTTTTCAGGTCCCACCTTCATTGCCGGCAACCATGGAAGCTATTTCCGCAGATTCTCTGTCTGATTTTTGCGTCGGGACTGTCGGAGAACAAGCCGGGATCGTGGAAGATGTTGGTGGCTGATCTTCTTGGCTGTCTGCTCATACAGCTGCGGTAGCCGGAGATTTCATCTCCCTCTATTCAGCTGTTGCGTGCGGCAGATAGAAAAAGGGCGAAAATATTTTTTTTTCTACTCTTTTTCTCTTGCGGCGGACGACGACCTATATTATATCGGATCAACGGACCGATTACAGTCCATTCGGATCTGTATCCGCAAATAATAAGCTGACCGATTCTTCTTTGCTGGGCTTGATGAATTGATGGGCCCAACCTAGGCCCACTCACTTGTTTTTGGGCCTAGTCTTATATAACATTTATGGGCCCGATTTTCATTATCATTGATGGGCCACACACGTATATGATTGACATTGGTGTTTACACTCTAAATATTGATTAATTGATCTAAACCATCCATGATGTATTCTATAGGCATTTTAGAAAACATTCACTTGGTGGGGATCAAGGGTGTGTATACACTATCGTCGAATTAAACGGATTATTGATTATTACCATCCATCTTATGATAATCTCATTATGAGTGCCTTAAGGATGATGTATAGATCATTTAGATTAAATCCTGATTCGGCCCTATAGTTGGCCCATCACCCATCTATAAGTGTTGATATGGACCGTTGGAATATAAGGTGTGAAACCTATTTATATATTTCACTTTAAGGAATTCCAAAAGGTCAGTATCAACTAACTTATGGATTGCATCGGACTAATTAAGAAATAATCCATAGAGAGGCAGGATTATAATAGCAATCTTAAAGTCTATATTTGTAGTTTTGGATTTGGTTGTGTTAGCCACCATAGTGACCTCAATCAATGAAAACTTTACAAGTACAAACTTGTAACATTGGGATCAGAAAGATTGCATATAGTTGTGTTCACGTTTTCATGCCAACGGTAACGAAAACACAGACGATTACCGTTTGGCAGTCAAGTGAACAAGTGAAGTAAATGGTGCTAGTAATATAAAGCTGAAAGACTCATCTCACCCACAGGTGTTGAGTGTCTCAGATTTACATGACTTACATCACTCAGCTTCATGTTTAGGAGAATCACTAACATGTTGTTATTACCTTCCACAGGAGGAATGATGATGATGTAACAGATTCTCACCAGGATGAGATGGTTGGGCCCATCATCATCCTGTATGATTCAGTTGATGCCTCCCTTAGCAACTGAATTGATAAACTTTGCCCGATATTTGTTTACATTCACTAAATTGCTTTGTGAAATTATGAACTAATGTGAGTATAAATGTATCTCTTATATTTCAGTCTCAATTCCAACTAATACGCATCAAGTCCCTGCCTTAAATGGGTCTAATTATACTCAATGGAAGAACACCATTAAAGTTGTACTGGGCTGTCTTCAATTAGATCTTGCCGTGATAACACCAGAACCGCCAAAGCCATCTGATAATGCCACTGAAGCTGAATATAATAGATGGGTTGCATAGTTTAGATCAAATGATACATGCCTGAAAGTCATTAAGTATTCAATTTCTGAATCGATGAAGGGTGCCATGCCTGAAACAGATAAGGCCAAAGTTTTCCTGACTGAAATGGGAAAACGATTCAAGAAATCTGATAAATCTGAAGTAGGAATTCTTCTGAATAAATTGACTCGCTCGTCCTACGATGGAAAAGGCAACATCCGTGAATACATTATAGAGCAGATTGAAGTTGTTTCTAAGATCTGTGCTCTAGGGCTTGTACTCACTGATGATCAACTGGTTCATTTGATCATGAACAATCTACCTCCCCAATTCGGCACGTTCCTGGTAAACTATAACACTCTGAAGGACATGTGGACATTGGATGAACTCATCACTTAGTGCGTCCAAGAAGAAGACAGGATCAGACAGATGATAAAGATTCAAAATGTTAATATGGTGACTTCAGGACAAGGGCATGGGCAAGGGAATAAAGGTAGAAGGAAGAGGAAACAAGGTTCTAATAATGGATTCTCTGGTCCTCCATCTGGAAACCATGAGAATCAATCTGGAAATGGATCTAAACGCAAACGGGTAAAAGGCAAACCGTGCTACTTTTGTAAAAAGACGGGTCATCTAAAGAAAGACTGCTAAGGTTTTAAGGATTGGCTCATAAAGAAAGGTAATCATTCTGTTCTTGTCTGTTTTGAATCTAATCTGACCGATGTGTCAGTGGATTCCTGGTGGATAGATTCAGGAACTACTATTCACATATGCACTTCTATACAGGAATTACTACAGGCCAGGCCACCAACTGATGCGGAGCGCTCAGTATACGTAAGCAATGGTGTCAAAGTTGACGTGGAGGCAATAGGAGTCTATAGGCTTAAGTTGAAGTCTGGTCATTTTTTGAATTTAGTTAATACATTTTGTGTGCCGTCTATAAGGCGCAATTTAGTTTCAATTTCCTGTTTGGATAAGTTGGGATATTCGTTCGACTTTAGAAATAAAAGTTTTAGTATTTACTTTAATTCGATTAAAGTTGGAACCGGCTCTTTAGTAAACAACTTATACCAGTTAGACTTGATTGCCTCTCACGTCTATAATATTAATACCTTGCATGGAAATGTAGTGGGATCCAAGCGAAGACTAGACTATGAGAATTTCTCCATGTTGTGGCACAGGCGGCTATGCCATATATCTCGTGAGAGATTAGACAGGCTTGTGCGAGAAGGAATTTTGCATTCTCTAGACTTCTCTGACTATAAAGTATGCATTAATTGCATAAAAGGGAAACAGACTAGAACGAGAAAGAAAGGTGCAACCAGGAGTGTAGATCTATTAGAGGTTATACATACAGATATCTGTGGACCATTCCCTACAGCCTCATGGAGTGGCCACAAATATTTCATTACCTTTATAGATGACTACTCTCGCTTTGGGTACTTATACCTTATCAATGAGAAATCGGATGCCCTGGATGTTTTTAAAATCTATAAGGCCGAGGTTGAAAATCAACTCGATAAGAGAATTAAAGTTGTCAGATCTAACTATGGTGGTGAATACTATGGCAGATATGACGAATCAGGACGCAATCTAGGGCCATTCGCTAAATACCTGCAGGATTGTGGCATTGTTGCTCAGTACACTATGCCTGGTACTCCAGAGCAGAATGGAGTTGCTGAGAGACGTAATCGCACCCTTATGGATATGGTGCGAAGTATGGTCAGCAATTCAACATTGCCAGAATCTCTATGGGGTAATGCGATCAAAACTGTAGTTCATATATTAAACAGGGTTCCCAGCAAAGCAGTAAGCAAAACTCCTTTTGAGTTGTGGAATGGGAGAAAACCAAGTCTCCGATATCTACATGTTTGGGGTTGTTCTTCTGAGGCCAAAATTTATAGCCCGCATGAAAAGAAGCTTGATCCTAGAACCATAAGTTGTTTCTTCATTAGATACCCAGAAAGATCAAAAGGCTATCGATTCTACCGTCCTTCCTACTCCATCAGGATTGTTGAGACTGAGAATGCCAGATTCATTGAGGACACTGAAAACAGTAGGAGCACGAACATAAGAAATTTTGTATTTGAGGAACAAAGGACTATGACTCCTGTCATAGTCAATCCAGATCACGTGGACATTAATGATGCAGTCGATTCTGCAGTCACTGTAGAGCACCACGTAGAACCTCATATACAAACCACTGATGAGGAAAATCAAGATCAGACCCAACAAGCTGAACCATTAAGAAGATCTGAAAGAGAGAGAAGGCCTGTAAATCGAGACGATTACATCGTATACTTACAGGAACATGACTTTGACATAGGGGTGGAAAAGGATCCTGAATCCTTTACACAAGTCAAATAAAGTGCTGATCCTTCTCGTTGGTTTAATGCCATGAAAGATGAGTTGAAATCCATGCAGAAAAATAAAGTATGGGATCTTGTAAAGTTACCCACTGGAATAAGGTCGATTGGTTGTAAATGGATATTTAAAACCAAACGGGACTCCAAAGGTAATGTCGAACGATATAAAGCCAGACTTGTTGCCAAGGGTTTTAACCAACGTGAGGGCATTAACTTTAAGGAGACTTTCTCACCAGTATCCAAGAAAGACTCATTCAGGATCATAATGGCTCTTGTAGCTCATATGAATTTAGAGTTACATCAGATGGATGTAAAGACTACATTTCTCAATGGGGATCTGAATGAGAATGTGTACATGTTGCAGCCCAAAGGTTTTGTAGCTACTGGCTCAGAACATTTGGTTTGCAAACTTAAGAAGTCCATCTATGGGTTGAAACAGGCATCGCGACAGTGATACCTTAAGTTTCATGAAGTAATTTCTTCATATGGCTTTGTAGAAAATACTGCAGATGAATGCATCTACATTAAAACCAATGGGAGTAAGTTCATTATGATAATTTTGTATGTTGATGACATTCTGTTAGCTAGCAGTGATACCAGGATGTTGAGCGACACCAAGGAATTTTTATCTCAAAGGTTTGAAATGAAAGACCTTGGTGAAGCTTCTTACATCATCGGCATTGAGATTCGCCGTGACAGAACACTTGGACTGCTCAGCTTGTTACAGAGGGCCTATATTACTAGGGTACTCGAAAGGTATTGCATGCAAAATTGTGCTGCAGGAAAGTCGCCCATTGTGAAGGGCGACAAATTTGGTTTATTTCAGTGTCCAAAGAATGATTTAGAAAAGAATCGAATGAAAGAATTTCCGTACGCATCAGTAGTAGGGAGCATCATGTATGCTCAAGTCTGTACACGACCGGACATTGCCTTTGTCACTGGAATGTTGGGAAGATATCTAACCCAGGAATGCATCATTAGATAGCTGCAAAGAAAGTATTACGGTATCTTCAGAGAACGAAAGACTTCAAACTCATATACAGAAGATCTAATCAATTGGAGTTGATCGGATATTCAGACACAGACTTCGCAGGCTGCGTTGACACTAAGAAGTTTACTTTAGGATACATCTTCATAATGGTGAGAGGAGCTGTGTCGTGGAAAAGCGTGAAACAATCTGCCACAGCCTCATCCACTATGGAAGCTGAATTTATTGCCTGCCATAAGGCATCTAATCAGGCACTATGGTTGCAGAGTTTCTTCTCAGGTTTGCGGGTACTAGAGCATATCCCGAAACCATTGAAAATATTTTGCGATAATTCGGTTGCTATTTCCTTCTCTACTAACAACAAGCATTCGTCAAGGTCGAGGCATATCAACATCAACTACCTTGTTGTAAAGGAAAGAGTTCAGAATCATCAAGTGTCCATGGAATTCATCGGCACTAAGCAGATGATTGCAGATCCGCTCACTAAAGGACTCCCTATCACGCCATTTCAGGAGCATGTAACATCCATGAGAGTCATTGATCCCACAGATGTTTTCAGTTAGTGGGAGCTGAGTGTACTTTGATTTTCACAGACACTTAGAGATCTCGTTTTATACAGTTTGTTTGGATGATTTTGATATAAAGATTTATTTCTACTTATCTATATATATGTGCAAATTTTGAGTAAGTAGAACTACAGTCGTGTCTCGTTGGAGACATTAAAAGCTTCAGGACCTCTTAAGGATAGACACATATTATCACACTAAAATGTGTAATCCTTATACCACATTTCCTAGTTCGTGATTTATGTTCTTAAGATTGAAAGTATTTGTGATCGCGCTTAGACTCACTTCGCCTAAATTAAATGTTGTGATGACTACCGCGTTTCAATACTGACTGTCTTGATGGACCAGATTGAATAGCATTACTCATACTGTCCAATTGTTTTCATTGGTTAACCATTTGGATATTTTCTTTAAAAGATCAAAACTTATTTTTTCAAAACAATTCTATATGACTATCATTAACGTTGTTCAATGAGGCCCAAGTGGGAGAATGTAAGAACTCTATTTAGTGGGCCTCACAGATCAACGGTCTGGATTGTCATACAGTTGGACTGGATGATTGAGTAAACCAGTGGGCCCCACTTCGTGTGATGCGCTGCGTAGTCTATCTGCGTACTAGGGCTAGAATGCTATAGCTGTCTTACGCAGACAGCAATTTGAGCTACACTAGGATGCTATAATGTGGAGCGTGGGAGAGAGAGTTGTGATGGGTTTCAAACTCTCTCTCCACAGATTCTATAAAAGAGAGTTGAGTCCCCAATCCTACACTACAGCAGAAATTCGAGTCCCATCTACTGATTTGCAGAAAGGGTGTGAAGGAGAGGAAGATCCTAAGTTCTGCAGGTATTCTGGTATTCTTATCCGGCTTCCATGGCGGCGTCTCAGCTAGGTAAGCTATCCGACCCCTGATCGCCATGTCCCATGCACAGACAGATCCGTGGGCCTATTCCGCATATAGATTAAGTCCCACATAGACATCTCCAAATTCAAAAGAAGTTTAATAAAGAATCTTAGTTCATGAGTTACATAGAAAACAAGTCCGAGTAGAAAAAAGAGAAAAAAAAACAAATTAAAGATGACCAGTGATTTGATTGCTCTACCATTAGAACTGGTTTCCAACATCTGATTCTTCTAAGCAATCATTCTTGAAGCTAAAGCTTAAGGTTTGAACCTGTTAATAGATGAAGAGAAAAAAAACATCACCGGTATTTGGTTGCGAGTATCCGATGCTCAGAGGAACAAGTAGAAGCACGAAGGAATCAAAATAAAGAGTAAGAGAAGTTTTTTTTTTTTTTTTTTTTTTAATAATGTACATCGAATCTGAAGGTATAGAAACCTTCAGTCCAAAATTCATGCCTCCCCGAAATCTGGAAGACTCGGCTCTTATTTTTCAGAGATTCCCTCAAGATGCAGGCAAGCGATTCCCACATGTTTCGATTCAAGGAGTCCCCCATGAAGATGAGCATCTTCCCCAGCAGCATCTCCAACATTTCTTTCCCATCCAATCTGCCAAAAAGAATGAAAATCAAACACCCATTTGAAAATTTCATCAAGAAAAAAAAAATCAAAATAAAACCCAAAACAGAGAATTCCCTAACCTTGGAATCTCATACCCTTTCGGCTTCCACCGCAGTCTCTGGATTTATCTAAAAGGATCAAACCACAGATAAATCCTCTGCTCTCTATCTCCTTTCCCTCCTGTAAACACATTAATTTTGTTGGGTTTTGGGACAAGTTGGGCCACTTCATCTGCCCTAGCCCATGGATAAGCTATGTTCGCAAATCAGGTTGGGTAGGATTTAACCCGAGCCCGATCATTTACTTAAATGGGCCATATTTCCAACCCAAGCCTTATTATACATTTAGCTTTGTCTAAACCCATCTCAAAAGCAAGTTGGGCCAGTTGACCCTTAGGCCGACCTGACCCATTCATATCCCTAGCTCAAGCCCAATGGGTCGTGTTGAGTTGACATGGTCAACAGGATCAATCGCCCAGTCCTACCAATTTTGTTTTAAATATTCTAAAAAAATATTTTTTAAAAAAATAAAAAGAAAAAGAAAAAGAAAATATGTTCTAACCATGTTAATATTACTTACATAGAATGCAGTTACTGTTCCAGCTGAATCTCCTGAGACCATCTTTATTTTGATGTTGAAGTGGCCAAACAGATAACAGCCCTTGGATTAAAATCCGGTCCCTTTAAACAAAAACACAAAAAATTAAAAAGAAAAATCCAGTCCTTGAATTGAAGTCCAGTCCCAATTACAATTAAAGTGGCACTTAGATTTGCAAATTAGCATATTCCAATCTATCTATTAAGTAAGAATGTTTTTTTCTTCATTGAGAAATGACACTCTAGCGACCCAACAGAAGCTCTGTAAGTGCACTCAGTTTTGCATTAAGTCCATTTGTACCATTGATCAGATGACTAACATAGTCAATTGCCCTAATTTTTGGGCTATAGCCCATCTGTATGATTGCGTAGGCCATTGCATATGGGACAAATTAATGGCTAGCCAAGCATGTTTAACCATCCATTTGTTTTTTAGACTGTGCACCATCTGATGGATCGACTGTTAGATCTTGACTGATTACTAAGCTAGGCCGTTGAAGGAACATGGCCCAACTGATGGACAACTTGGATCTTGCAATTGTTTTCTATCTAAGCACATGTGATGGCATGTAAAGTGGTTGTTGGATTGTAAACGCTTGAGATTTTCAAGTCTCATTACATCCTCAAGCATTCAAACAAAGGATAGTAAGTGCTGATCAATGGACTTCAATTGATTTTGGAAAATCAAGTTGTACTACATAAGTAAATATTGATAGAAGACCAAACATGTACTTAGACACAGGACAAGAGAATGTATGCTACTAACATAAAATAGTTGGGATTTGCTAGAAGAATATTGATACACTTGACACGAGAATGTCCCACTATTCCTACGTTTCAAGAGTTGTTATATGAGCAATCGAATGCCGTAAATAACTATCAAAGGCCGTTCAGCACCCCCATCTCAAATATTTATAATTCCAGCTGGAGGAACCACCCCAACTTCAGTTGGAGGAATGGTTAAACGGCTAGTACAAACAAAAATTCTCAAGGGGCTTTTCCACAAATTTTAAATCAGCAAAGATCCCAAGAGGATCCGGTTCTCAAACACATTTAAAACCAAGAGCTCTTTAATCAAAACACTTTATAAGCATTCCAAGACCTTAGTAAGTCCATTCAAAGGATTGAGTCACACCTAGCAATTAGGGAGAAAGGTACCTTTCCAGCCCAACCTCTCCCTAATCCAAAACCGCAATGTGAAATAAGTGACGCGACTCTTCAGAATAACATATTGAACAGGTTAAATCCATCACCACCCTTAGAAGTGGAAAGATAATAGATAAAACCATCTTGACGAGGGCTGAGAAGCCCAATGTTCACACCCCAACTATAGGGTTGTGATGTAGTAATAATCTCGGTAAGACTGAGGTTGAATCCACAGGGACTGAACCTTGTACATAATCTGAAAGTAACTTGAACTAGAACTAGGTGAAGATATAATCTAAATCAAGGAGAATATGAGGGAACCCTGTGATCTTGCATTTTAGATGACTTTCAGGCCTCTTGGACTTCAATCACTTAATTTTCTCGGACCTCTAGCGTGTAAATTCTTTGATCTCGGTCCCCTGGAGTCCGTCCCTTGCCTTGGTGACTTCGGAGCATCAAATCTATGCTTTTAGTATCCTTTTTTAGTCCAGGCTCCTAAATTCACCTTGCAACACAAACACGATTAAAATAAACCGTTTAAATATTGTCATGCACATAAATTCAGGTAATAACTGGGGTCTAATATGCAATATTTGACCCTCAACACAATCTGCAACTAGTATTTTGCTAGTCCCCAGCAAAGTATGCGAAAAATAATTTAAGACTTATTGGACAATTCCTATAACCTCGAGTGATTTTTGAACAACAATCTAGTCAACAGAATTCTAAGATTCATGAATGTTGGGCATTACTTTCTCCTGGACTCAAGCACATGGTAAACTTCATAGTCAAGTTCAAAGTATTGATCCATCAATTAGAAGAATTCTAAACATTGAGTTCTATGGGTGTATAGTGAAACCTAAACTTATCACAATCAAAGGCTCAATTCTTTATTTTCATGATAACATTGATAATCACAAGAGCATTCAAGATAAACATAACCTAAACCAAAACTTATCTTATAGTTCAACTTTTCATTCTTCCAGCTTTTAATTTTTCCATTAATGGCTTTCACGCTATGTCAACCTTTCAAAGGTAAAGCCAAGGAGGGGAATCAAACCCTCACCTATAGGGAGCAAACCCATGGTGAAAATCATTTGCCCAACCCTTTCCGAAGACAACTATTTTTTAACTAGTTATTATTATTTTTTCTTTAAACATGATAGGCAAATTCTTCAGGTTGGCTCCTTCCATGTTTAGTGACTACCAGGATAACAATTCCATATCAAACTGAAGCCTTAATGTGTAAGCTAGGTGTGCCATGTGAAATCATGACTCAATCAATGTTTAAAACTTCTAATAATGAATTAACGATTCGAACTTAACTGTGAAATCTAATAGATGGCTGAATCTAAGAGTCATGAATTACCAACATTAAGTATCTTATAATTCTAAATCAAATATGGTCGTAAAAATCATTTCGAATTCACAAGAATTTCCAGAAAAAATTTAAAAATTTTCCATAATTTTTTGCACAAGACCAAGAAAACACTATTAGGTAACCTAATCTCCCATCCCCAACCTAAAATCTACGTTGTCCTCAATGTAAAATAAATAAGCATGCAATGCACATGAGACAACAAAAGTAAAAGAGAAGTGATGGAAAGATAGTACCTGATGAGGAAATTGAACGGCCTTTCCAAAGAGATAGTACCTGAGAGTGAGTCAGCACAAGAGTGAAACCAACGAAAGCAACCTATCCTAAAACAACTTAGAAAGTAAACTAACCTAATGGCTTAAAGCCGACTATCCTAGAACGGCATACAACAAACTACCCTAGTCTTATGAAAGCAGTAAACCCACATATACCTCCATCATACTAGGAGATCAAGAGAAGAGCTACTCAGTCATGCCGCAAGGTTCCTCCTCCGGCCAATATTTTGATAAATTTCTCAGAAGGTTTCTTAGCAAGATCATTCAAGAGCCCTTTCTTTGTAATAGGCTTGGATGCTCTGGAGCATGAATTCTCAAAGAAATTTATATACCTCAGCATAAGGTTTCCTCTTAATCTCCTGAGGTGTCCAAAGTATATACGATTCACCTATGATAGAAAAAGTTTCAATATCAGTATAACATGGTGAATCAGAGACTACATATATATGAAATTTATAATTTTTTTTAGTAGGTGGTGTAGTCTCAACACACTTCGAAATTGTAGTCTTCGGTTCAATTTTCAGCTTCTCCTTTAATGGTAAACATTCAGGAACTGGGGGAGGAGATTCTTTAGAATAAGCATTTTCTCGATCAGTAACAACTACCGAGGTATTGTCTTGCCAGGTATCCACTATATTTTCTATCATGGGATTGTTTATATCCATAAAGTGTACTGAGCAATCTTCGAAAGAGTCAAAATATTCAGTTGAAAGGAGTTCATTCATTATATCGAGATCTGTGATGATATGCCCAATAACTCCCTTATCTTCTTCAAGAGGAGAAATGAGCATACTCTCTTCTTTTTTTTTCTCAAAGTGGGATGAAATCACCGCTGGGTATGTCTCTTCTTGACCTAAATAAGCATATTTCAAATCAGAAGGCAAAGGTTTTAGGTCAAGCTTCGGTGCCTTGAGGTTAGACGGCAGAGGCACTTCTTCGGTTTGGGGCAATTCTTCAAACTGTAGCCTCCACCGGTTAACTTCAAGTACCGGCGTAGTATCAAGCATGACAACCATCTCCCTAATCATGTCATCATCAAAATCATAGGAGTGGGCTAGGCACATCTCTAGAGGTCAGAGGATAAGATCAAAGGTGTCCTATCTTCCATGAAAGAGTCAATCATGTTAATGTCGTGGAAATCATCATCATCCCCTAACCGTCTGCCCGTGTTGAAAAAGATGTTTAACTCCAATCTCATATTCCTGAAAGACATACTCATGACACCATTCCTACAATTGATAATTGCGTTTGAAGTGGTAAGGAATGGGCGACCAAGAACGACGCGAATCTAAGTGCTCATGTTACTGATGGGTTCGGTATCCAGGATGAAAAAATCTACAGGATAATAGGATCTATCAATCTGGACCAACACATCCTTAATTATCCCTCTCGGTACACGAACAGAGCGATCAATAAGTTGTAGTGTGGTTAGGGTGGGCTTTAATTCACCCAAACCTAACTATTTGTATACCGAATAGGGAATCAGATTAACGCTTGCTCCTAAGTTAAGAAGCGCATACTCAATTCGGTAGTTCCCGATTACATAAGATAAGGTTGGGCTATCGGGATTTTTAAATTTCTGTAGCACATCTTGCATTAAGATGACACTCACTTTTTCAATTAAGAAGATTTTCTTTTGAATATTTTGTCATCTTTTGGTCGTACACAAGTCTTTTAGAAAGTTGGCATATGAAGGTATTTGTTTCACGGCATCAAGTAGAGAAATATTGACTTTCACTTATTTCAACACCTCTAAAATGTCCTGAGAGTTAGAGAGAGGTTTTGGTGTAACCAACTATTGGGGAAATGGAGCAATTGGCTTGCCCTGAAGTTCCGATTCTAATTCATGTGAGGCAATGCTAGGTCTATCATCGTTGTCCTTTTCTGGGTCTTTAGGCTTTTTAGCCCTCACCGGAATAGTTTGGTCAATTATCTTCCCACTCCAAAGAGTGGTAATAGACTTAGCTTGATCCATCTGATTTGAAAAGTTGGGGTCACTTATCTCATATTGCGGTTTAGGATTGGGGAGAGGTTGAGCAAGAAACATCCCCTTTCCCTTAATTACCGATTGTGACTCCATCCTTTGGACAGATGACGCAAGCGTTCCAATCGCTGATTTAATTTCCTGGATTGCTTGTATCGTATTTTGATTAAATAGCTCTTGGTATTGATTGTGTTTTAGAACTGAATCCTCTTGAGATTTCCCTTGATTTGGAATTTGATCGAAGAAACCTTGAGGGGTAGCAGTTTGTCCATTCCTCCAACTGAAGTTTGGATGATTTCTCCAACTAGGATTGTGTCACACCCCGAACTCGGAAACCAGGCTCACA
Source organism: Magnolia sinica (assembly GCF_029962835.1). Classification (NCBI taxonomy): domain Eukaryota; kingdom Viridiplantae; phylum Streptophyta; class Magnoliopsida; order Magnoliales; family Magnoliaceae; genus Magnolia; species Magnolia sinica. The sequence goes on from NC_080590.1 coordinate 56,298,754, forward strand.
AAATTCCCGATCGCCGAATCCGGCGCCGACAGCCTCCATAGAACCCCATTCTCGGCTCCCGGCACCCATACACCAAGTTCCGATCCTGGGATGTTACAAGGAGGATTTCAAATCATCAGTTCAATTGAAATGAGCATAACTAAAAGCATAACCCACGAACAATAACCACAAGAACACCATCACAAAATCCACTATGATAAAAAACTTTAAGCACAATGCGTCTGAAGGGAAATACAAGATAATGCGAGTAACAAAAACTCCAAAGGCTCGACCGCACACTCCTGCTGCTGCTACGCTACGGCTGTGACCTGGTGTCACCTACACACATCAATCGTGCATAAGCTTATAGAAAGCTTAGAGGGTGGTGTAAGTGTGTGCGCAATGTGAGCGTGCTCAGGATGTAAGGTCAGAGAAATGCGGGATCATGCTGATGAACACATATATGCAATCAGCCATACCAAGGCCATGCAGTGCAAAACATGAATGTGATTGGCCACATCAAGGCCATGCGATGTAGAATGCAAGTCAAGTATGTCAATCCTCATCCACATATCAATGCAACTCCTTACTAGAGCATCAAATTAGTGCGGTTCTCAGTATGGATAATCACCGGGGTCAAGTACACTCTACGCCAGCTTCCCACCCCTATCCGGACGCACAACTGGGAGGGTGGAAGAGACCTCACTATCCGCCTGCCAATATCGGGCCCGGCTCGTCGATAGCGGACCGATTCCTCAAGCTGGTCAAACTCAACCTAAAAATTACCCCCTCACTCAGGCAGGTAAGGTCACACCCCTTTCCAACCGACCACGACACAGTGGGAGACGCGGCCTACTGGTATACGGCCCTCGCGCGCTCATGTATCCACTCGGTCTCGATGTTGGAGTCATCCTCTGGTACCATCGGGTTTAGGGATTTTCACTCAGGGACATCTATGGCGCCCGTATGCTAGAACCAAATATTTTTGGTATCCAATCCTGCCATCCACGATGTGTCTATGGAGGCTATGGCCCTGATGTCGCTAGGGCATACAGTAACTACAATCACACAAATGCAAGTGCATGAGTCACGCTATCAGTCATGCAATAGTTCTGCGTGTACCATGCACTTATATGGGGTAACTCTGCCTATCAGGGAGCCCATAAACAGTCCGCCCGAAGGCATATGCTATGATTGGTCATTCCTCACATCAGGCATATATATGATGCGAATGATCATGAATCATGGATCTATACTAAACACGTATAAAGAGATGGGCTCTGTGTATAACGGAGATAGGCCTAGACGGCCTACTTACTACAAGTATGGGCCTATCAGTGAGCCTTAGGGAGAGTTATAATACGGACATTTAACCAACATTGTACTTGCAATGTGGACGTCAAACCAACATTGTTCCCAAGGCATGGCCCACTACAATAGTCAACACATGAACCATGGTAGAATTACGTTGTAATGGGCCTTATATAGATCTTGTTGGGCCTCGACCCAAGGGCCCAAATACATCAAATGGGCCTCAAACCATGGGCTCATATATCTCAAGTGGGCCTTAGTGGGCAGGCCACAAATACATCAAGCTAGGCCTAATCACACGAGCCTTACATACTTCACAATGGGCCTCATAATATGGGCCTTATACAAGTCAACGTAGGCCTCAACAATGGGCCTCAAATTATCTCCAAAATGGTTGGACAGTTAGATGAAACACATGCATCATGATGGAGCCCACTCTAATAGAGGGTGTGGTTTACAATACATACTTAAGTGGGTCCCGTGTGGGGCCTATCATAATGTTTACTTTCCATCCAACCCATTGATAAGGTCACTCAGACTTAGGGCCCATAGTAATGTTTATTTTCCAACCAACTGTTCATAATTAAGGTCATGTGGGCTAGGGTAGGGCCCACTGTAATATTTATTTATCATCCAATCTATTCATAAGGTCACGTGGACTAGAGGAGGGCCCACTGGACTGGGGCCCACTGCACTGTTTATATGATACCCAAACTGTTCGTAAGGTCACTCAAACCTAAGGCCCACTGTACTATTTATTTGCCATCCATCTGTTCATAAGGTCACGTGGACCGGGGGTAGGGCCCATTGTAATATTTATTTGCCTCCGATCTGTTCATGAAGCCAAGTGGACCAGGGCCCACCATAATGTTTATTTACATCCAGACCGTTGATAGGGTCACGCTGGAATGTTTATTTGCCATCTAAATTGTTCATAGGGTCACGGTTTGGGGGCCCACTGTGATGTGGTCCACTGATCCAGCCTGCTCATTATGCGTGTCTCACTTGGCTGAACGTTCAGACCAAGTTTCAGCCACATCCAAATTTCAGGTAGGCCCCGCCAAGTGTTTTTATATGTTTAGGCATGTCTCCACATGATTTTAAATGGTGTGGCCCACCTGAGTTTCGGATACAACTGATATTTGGGAAAGCCTCCTGGTCTGAGGGGACCCATCAAATGCATGGTGTTGATGGTCGACACGCATCACGGTGGGGCCCACAGCTGAAGCCATGAGGCCCAGCTCGTCCGCCGTCTGTCAGCATCCGCAGGCAGCGGCAGCAGCAGCGTCAGCGCTGCTTCCTCCTTTTGTCTTGTTTTTTTTTAAAAGAAAATAGTTTTTCTGCAGATTTTCCATAGTAGGGCCCACATCAGTCTGATCCGACACAACCATAGGATTCTACGACTCATGATCGACGAAATGAGACCAATATACAACGTGTTGTTGGTGAATGGAAGGATCAAAGTGAGTTTCAATGGTGATACCTCTATTTCCTATGGTATGGCCCGCTCGAGAATTGGATTGGTTCCAAAATTTGGCTCAACGCCTAAAATAATCCGAGGAAGAGGATAGACGGCTTGGATTAAGTACCTGTATCAAGGTGGGGCCGGCATGGACAGCCCACTCTAAAAAGGCCCCTTTTGTTTTGTAAGCTTGTAAGTACACACCACTGTCAGTATACACACTCCGTGTTGGCCACGCCCGTCCTTACGTCCAGCAGCGTCTCTGGACGCTGGACGGCATGGATGTTCTCAGCATCATGGTGGGCCCCACATGTAATTGGCCCACCTGCATGTATATAAATATATAATATATATCTTATATTATATATATACAATATATATTATATTATATATATATATATTATATATAATATATATAAAGAAAGGTCTATTGGATCCATCTAAACAGTGGATGATGTGGATCATCACCTGCAATAGGGTGGGCCACACCATCTGATGCTGATGGACGGGGTAGATATAACACATATTGGTAGGATCCACACCATCACAATGAAGAGAGAGAGAGAGAGAGAGAGAGAGAGAGAGAGAAATATACAGTGAGATAGAGGGACCCCGCCACTATGGGCCCTTCTTGATTAAATCACATTCTTGATTAAATCACATACATCAAAATGGGTCCCACTTACAAGTGGGCCCTAAAATCGAAATTAATAGTAAATCACCCACCTTTAGGCCTTTTCCTTGCTCCCTTAGGCTCCTAAGCTCCTTGCCTTCAACTTTGATGGAGGTTGATGGGGTTTGGATGGTTGAGATGGAAGATGAGAAGGTGGACCACACTTGTGGTTTGGGAGAGAGGGGTTGGACGTGTGAAATTTTTATTGTTTTAGGAGATTTGAGAAATGAGAAAGAGAGAATATTAAGAGTGATGGATGGAGTGGTGGGTGTAATTAATGAGGTATGGGTTGGTTTGAAAAATGGGTGAAAGAGGGATGGTGAGGGAGAGAGAAGTTTGACTTATGGGAAAAGGAGTGGGGTGGTTGTACTTAGGTAAGGTGTGACTTGACTTGGACTTGACATGAGTGATTGATTGATTGATGGGACATTTCGTAGAGATTCCCTCGATAATCGCAACGCGCGGCGTTTCTTCGGAATGAACGCAGGTCCACATCTCCTAGCCTGGGTATCGGTTCGGTGCGCAAGTCACGGCATTGGAACCACGGCGATGACGCGGTCGCTATGATACAAGTTTCGGATCGAGCCAACGTCTGTGTGCGGGACCTGGCTTAGGATCGCGCGCAAACGTCGGTTATGGTGCGAAGGTTGCCGGAATTAGACCGGAAGGACCGCGAAAGCTAACGGAACAGTACAGACTATGACACGGGTTTTACAGATTGTGCATATTAGAGGTGGGTCCTTTGAAAGGTCTTTTGTAATTATTTACGGCATTGGATTGCTCAGTCAATACCTCTTGAAAGGCAGATATAGTTGAACAATTTTCAATTGTATGGCTATTACAACCACAAATACTGCAAACAACTTCCTTACCCTTATCCTTCTTTGATTCCATGGCCTCAAATTTCCTTATGAGATTAGCCACTTTAACATTAATATCATCACCTTCTTTTGAAAGGTATATTCCGCCCCTTTTCTTTAATTGAGTGGGCCTAGAAGTGGTGCTCGATTTTGGGTATGTGTCCCATGATTATGCATTTTTAGTAAGTCTACCCAAGTAATCCCACACATCATTGACATTTTTATTCATAAATTCCCTATTGTACATTGTCTAAACCAATTGGCGCATGGAAGATGTCAGCCCATCATAGAAAAAGTGTGTAATGCGCTATGTTTCAAATCCGTATTGTGGGCATGAGCTGACAAGATCCTTGAACCACTCCCAACATTGGAAGAATGTTTCATCCTCCTTTTGGGTGAAGTTCATGATTGACTTTCTAAGGGTGTTCGTTTTGTGATATGAAAAAAATTTCTTTATGAACTCCTTTTGCATATCATTCCATGTGCCAATAGATCTAGGACGTAGTGAATGTAACCACGTCTTAGCTTTCTCTTTCAAAGAAAAGGGAAAGAGTTTCAGCCTGACTGTGTCTTCAGATATGTTTGGAAAATATAAAGTGGCTATCTCATCAAATCTTTCAAGTGTAGATACAGATTTTCAGATTCAAGCCCATGAAATTTTGGAAGGAGTTGGATCACCCTTGGCTTGATATTCATGTGTCTCATATTTTCTGAAAAAACCATGCATGAGGGCGTGCTCACCCCCACCTGTTGTAAATAATCTCGCAAAGTATGAGGCGGGGGTGCTTGATGCACCTCATTCTCATCATGGATGTCTTCCACCCTAGGTTGAGGTAGAAGAGGTTGGTTTGCAGCCATCACTTCAATTAACTCTGGGGATCTCGAGCGGTGTCTAGACCTGCGATGGATAGTTAACCCCTCAACCAATCCTCCTTCAGTCAAGAGACGTCGAGTGTTATCACGGACCCATTTGGGCATGAAACACTCGCAGCCCTTAATTCAGATTCTAAACCTAACCTAAAGAAAGGAAATAGAAATCTAAGAATAAAGAGAAAATAGTTGGAAGGAAGTTACCAAATTAGAAGTTCCTATGTTAAGATCCTGCAAAAGAAAACAAAAGAAATTAATTTCTAAAAATAGAAATTCTAAAGTTAGAAAGTTTCTAAAAATAAAATAAAGGAAAGATGAGTTAGTTTCTAAAATTAGAAAGAGTTTCTAAAAAGGGAAATAACTAACCTAGTTTCTAAAAGTTAATCTGGAAAGTTCTACCCTAGAATTAGAAAGTTAGTTTCTAAAAATAAAAGAAGTCCTACAATATAAAACAAATTAGGAAATTTTCTAAAAACAAATCCTAATCTCGAAATAAAAAGGAAGAAAAATCAGAAAGAGATTGCCAATTTAGAAAGCCTATATCAGGGTCCTACAAAACAGGAAAATTAAGTTAGTTTCTAGAAATCAAATAAAAATAAATAAATCTAGAAAAACCCTAATCTTAACCTACTTCTAAAACTAGTTAATCTCAGAAAAACGTAACTGTCAATCCCTGGCAACAGCACCAAAAACTTGTTCACACCCCAAGTATAGGGTTATAATGTAGTAACAATCTCAGTAAGATCGAGATCGAATCCACAGGGACTGAACCTTATACGTAATGTGAAAGTAACTCGAACTAGAACTAGGTGAAGATGTAATCTAAATCAGGGAGAATATGAGGGAATAATGGTGAAATATTAATCTAAAACTTGTAGAATTCAAAGGTAGGAAACAAGGGTGCAAGGATCCACTTGTAGAGATCAGGGAGATCTATGTTTGATTCATAAACACAACTGGATTCAGAGTCCCATCTTCATCCAGTTGGAAGATATATCACTAAAAATCGAATCTGAACTTCCTTTGATCTAGTTTTCAAGAGATGAGAAGGATGAGAATTAGAATTGATTCTATCACAAAACCATGCCCAGGAGACAAAGCAAACAACAGAATTTAACCAATCCACAACCAATCTGAGAGATATATGAATGTTAGGAAGGATTCCATCATCCAACCATGTCCAAAGGGCGAAGGTGAACAATAAGGCTTCCTAATTTCATAATCATAATAATGAAAAAGAAATACTCAAAGCTATCGCAGATCTATTGTAATTTAACTTACAACAAACCATTAAAAACTAAAGGCATTCCTTATAATCAAACCAGACTCAAAGAGAGTTCATCAACATGACTCAAAACGTAGAAAACATCCCATCTCACTATAAGCTTCACCTCTTAGTCCTAGCTAAGAGGTTTAGCCTGACATAATCAAACTAAAAATCTCTTAAAAGAAAGCATGAAAGGAAAAGAAGAAAAACTAAGAAGAAGAAAGAACTCTAGATGATGCCACGCTCCACACATCCAAGATTGTGCCTCCACGGCTACTCCCGTCCAAAGATCTGATGATTTCACGTCCCTGCCTCTCTCTTTTATAGCCACAAGGAGGTGCTACGTCGGTTCCTGTGGAAGCTTTACGCACAACAGTGTGTGCAGCCGCGAAAGCGCAAGCCGTGTTGCGTTTTGACGAAATTTTCGGATGATAGACGGTCCAAGCATCGATTTTGCCTCCATGGTTGGGGTAAAGACCCTCCTCTGAAGATTCTGGATGGTTCAGATCATCCAACCGACCACAAACGGTGGCCCACAACACCCCGCAACATCTGTAAAAATCGGACGTGTGTATGGTGCGAAATTTCCTGCGCTAACGTGTTCGGTGGACCCCACAGTGATGTTTTCGAAAAAATCTACCCCGTTCATTGGATTCATGGCGAAATTTCAGTCGAAAAGGAGTGGTTTTGGTCGAGTTTTGGTGTGGTCCATTATATTAAATCAATTTGTCGTCCATCCTGTGTTTTCTAGTGATCCACATTTGTACATGTGTATGGGGCCAAAAGGCCACCATGGCAAGGGTTGTGCCCCCCTCTGAAGCATATGGATGGTCCAGATTATCCATATGGGAGAAGGGTGAGGCCCACTGAGCGAAATCGGCCAGGTAGTCGCGTACGGTGGATGTTTCATGCAGAGAAGACAGGTCAACGCACGCTAACCCATTTTTGGTTATTTGGTGCACGGGCAGTGCCGTGTACATGGTGTACACACACTGGCCATGTGGGGTCTATCGTGATGTATATGTAAAATCCACTCTGTCCATTCATTGTACCACCCCATTTAAGGGGTTGAGACCAAAATTGAAGCATATTCAGATATCAGGTGGGCCCCAGGTCAATATTCTAGGGGCTAATCTATCCGTTGGGCCACTTCCACAAGGATCCAGGGGCTAAATGTCGACGTATACACCTAATTAATGGTCCTCAGGCCAGATATAAAATTTTGAGCTAAACGAATGGTGGGAACCCTGTGATCTTACATTCTGGATGACTTTCAGGCCTCTTGGACTTCAATCACTTGATTTTCTCGGACCTCTGGCGTGTAAATTCTTTGATCTCGGTCCCTTGGGGTCTCCCTTGCCTTGGTGACTTCGGAGCGGCAAATCTATGCTTTTAGTACCCTTTTTCAGTCCAGGCTCCTAAATTCATCTTGCAACACAAACACGATTAAAATATATCATTTAAACATTGTCATGCACGTAAATTCAAGTAATAACTGGGGTCTAATATGTAATATTTGACCCTCAACACCTAATGACTTGGATGAGTCTAAGAAGGATGATGGAATTAGTGACATCTCACTAGAGAAAGAACCGGACACATAATACAAGCCGGTTGCACTGTTCCCACAATGGTTGATTTCGCCTAAGCCTTTGGCCAACACTCTGGATATCTTAAAGGTGCTTAAACAAGTGAAAGTAAATATTCCTCTATTAGATGTTATTAAGAAAATTCTCTCTTATGCCAAGTTCCTACAATATTTATACACTACCAAAAGACGACAAAACATACAAAAGAAGGAATTTTTAACAGAAAAGGCGAGTGCCATCCTTGTCACGGCACAAACTCGGAAACCGGGCTCACAAAATTTTCAATCGTTGAATCCGGTGCCGACAACCTTCGTAGTACCCCATTCTCGGCTCCCAGCACCCATACGCTAGTTTCCAATCCTGGGATTCTACAAGCAGGATTTTCCAACGTACGTTTATCTCATAAGAAGCATAACCACAAGTTTACCCAAATCACAAAGGCAACGTCATCATCACATATCCACTAATATAAATAGTTGAATACAGTGCTGAAAGGGAAATACATATATCAAAAATCAAAGCTTCAGAAGACAGCTGCATGCTCGCCACCTGCACGCATCTATCATTCATAAGCTTATAAAAAACTTAGAGGGTGGTGAAAGTGTGTGCGCAAGGTAAGTGCCAAGTATGTAATATGAGAGCAATGTCGTTAAGTCCATAAACACCATCAGCCTTATGTAGATTATGCGATGTAGAATCATAGTAAGCCAATATCATATACTAAGGAAGTAATGTAGATCAGCTATGCAATGCGGAGACATAGTAAGCCAAATATCATATACTGAGGATGCAATGCAATATGCAAATCCTGACGAGTCCACAAATACCGTCAACCGTATTTAGGCCATACATCACGTGATCATGTGGGGGCAACTCCATCTCACAAAGAGTCTCATAAACATCTCAGCCCAATGGTATATGCTTTAATCAATCATCCCTCACAACATGCATACGAATGATGGGGTCCAAAGAAGGACGATGGATCTAGTCCAAATATCAAGATAGGCTCTAAACAGAGGATACACCAAACCTGATACTACATATCATTATTTCTACGACAAGGGGTGATATAGACTGCTTTGTCAAAGCTCACTGATTTAAAATGCGCCACGACAGTTAAGGAAGGAATCCAACTTATAGCCACAACATTGGACAATGCTTCCGATGTGGGACAAAGTTCTGCCTTCACTGTGTGCACAGTAGCTTGCCAATCACTGGTAGCTCATCGAGGCTCTTAGGCCCGGCCCACATCAGTGTTTGCCCACATGTGCAACAGTGACGGAGCATCACAATATCCCCCACCGAGGGCAGAGACAAGTCTAAGTATAATAAGCGGGCTTCCTTACCCTCTCTATCGCGCAATAAACTGGACTTCCCTATGGGGCCCAATATATACACAAGGTGGGCTCCAAGGTGTGGGTAATTCTACAAGGCATGGTGTAAGGCACCATCATCAATGGGGGCCTAACAGTTTGGGATAGCCCAATAAGAGAAGATAGAAATGGGCTTGATAATGGGCTCTAAGGAGGTTTACAATGTAGACATTTAACCACCATTGCACCTAGAGTACGACCTGCCATAGAATCTAACTTACAATGGGGAAAGGGCTTCGTACAATCATAATGGGCCACATATAATTTCAATGGGCCTTATAAAATCACAATGGGCCACATACAATCACAATGGGCCACATACAATCTCAATGGGCCTCATACAATCACAATGGGCCATATACAATCTTAATGGGCCTCATACAATCATAATGGGCTTTATACAATCACAATGGGCCTTATATAATCACAATGGGTCATACACAAGGGTCTCATACATCACAATAAGCCTATCACATAGGCCTCGCATACATCACACTAGGCCTCATCATATGGGCCTCACATATCATAATGGGCCGCATCACATAGGCCTCATATACATCACAATGGACCTCATATACATCACCATGGGCCGCATCACATGGGCTTCATATACAACACATCGGGCCACATCTATGGGCCTCATATACATCACAATGGACCTCATTACATGAGCCGCATATGAAAAGGCCTAGCTATATGTCCTAGAGGGGGGGTGAATAGGACAATGCCAAATAAAACTTATAACAGTGGAATTAAAAAGAATATGATAGCCAAAGTAAATCACAATGCAGGAAAGTAAAACAGCCTCAAAATTTAGATCTTGAGAGGTTGATACAAATGTTGTTCTAAGGACAACCTTACACCAAAAACCAGAGTTTATGGTAGGACAACCTTATTTCTAGAAAGATCTTTGTATCAAATCTCAAACCAAAGAGGAATACAGAAATAAATACAAACTGAATTAAAATAAATTGTAATCACAAATGTATTGTTCTAGGGACAGCCATACACCATAAAAATGGTAGGGCAACCTTGCTGGAACAACTTTTAAAGGAAATAGAATATCAAGCTGATAAAGGAATAGCAGAAAATAAATTCTAAACTATTACAACATTCTCACAATGCTTGAATTAAATGATTACAACATTCACCACCATACATACATCCCACAAAAGAATAATTAAAGATCAGAAGTATAAATCATTCAACCACAACACAAGGGATTATAGTGGTTCGCCTGTGTGTTCACCAACTGTTAAACAACAGCCACACAGAATGCTACTCCACTCCTAATATCCTCACATAGGGGATATTAGCGTTCACTAACAAAATAGGTTTTCCCAAGTTCACCCAAAACCTTTACAATTGTGTCTTTGTCTGTGGGCTTACACAATTAAAAAAACCACACTTCTGAGTTTTCCTGGCTCTCCTCAAATAACCAATACAACAAGATTTTTCTGGCAAATCTTGAAAGAAGCCAAAATAAAAAGGAATTTACAATTAAATGTAAAATACCTGATTATCTCCTTCGTTGTAGCAGCCCGGTAGAACCAAATCAGAGTAGATGATTGAATGTCCAAGTTCAATGTCCAGTACTCAATTACAATGGTTCTAATTCTAATAGATTTTAAATTAAACCAAATAGGGCTTGCCTTAATTGATTTTGATTCCAAAGAAAGGGAATAACAATTCCTCTTATCAAATTAGATTGGAATAACAGAAACAAAATCAATTAAATAAAGCTAAGGAAAGAGAATATTAAATAAGCACACTTAGCTTAGATGGAGCACAGAATTATCTCTCAGAAGTTCGACGAAGATTGGCTTGAATGGATTAATTAATTCGATGATTTCTTCTGAGATTCGTGCACTATTTATAGGTGAGCGGATCGCGTCTTCGACTGTCTAGGGAGCTCTTCGATTAGTCGAAGCAATAGAGATATTTGAAAGATCCGGCGGGATAAGCTCGTTCTACGATCGTCGAAAGTCTCCTTCGATCGGTCGTAGGTCACTTTCGATCGTCGTAGGTTTCCTTCGATGGTCGTAGGTCTCAAACATCACTGGATTTCGAGTCAAAGTTTTTCGATGTCGAAGATGCATCGACATCGCTCCTTCGATCGGTCGACAGTTCTGGACTAGTCGAAGCCTAGATTTCATCCGAAATTTGTAACAAACTCACGACGATCGAGGAATTTCTTAGAGTCGGTCGAAGCAACTCTAGGACTAGTCGAAGAAGGCCTAGGACTAGTCGAAGAACAGACCAAACTCATGTAAAATAAACATTCGACTTATGTATCCAAAATGACCTACTTCTAAGGTCAACCTATGGTCAGTCAAACCTCAACCATGAAGTAAGGACATTGAAACATTAGGAACTAGTGACCTTGAAGTATGAGCCTTGAAGTCTTGATGTAGTTGAAATCTTGATGTAGCTCAATCTTGAAAGTGTCTTGAGTTCTTTACAAACTGCCTTGTACTCTTCTTGAAGTCTTGCAGCTTGAGTCTTGTCTTGTGAGCAGTTCTTGCATTCAAGATTGATCCTTGTACTTGTGAGCTTTGCTTGTTATGAGCTTAGCTTGTTCATGAATGTTGATCCTTGAGAGAGCTTCACTTATGCAAGTTATATATAACAGTGATTTTGGCACCACAAATTTGACAACAGACAGGGATATAAACTATAGCACTTACAATCTCCCCCTTTGTCAAATTAGTGACAAAACACATAACCAAGATAAACATAAAGTAAAACAACTGGTTAAAGAGTTATGAACCAGGTCATATAAACTGGCTTACCTGCAAATCAATATTCAATATTCAACATTCAACATTCAACCAGTTTCATTCAACTAGATCAAACATCCCCCTGAGTAACATAACCAATGCTACTCCTCTCACAATCACATCGTTAAGAACAAACCATTCTCCCCCTTTTTGTCACAATATGACAAAGGAGAACTAAATAAAGGGATATATAAGAGTAAACATGAGGAGTTATGAGACTATTGCAAAACAGTGATAGAGAAACTCAGCATAGCTTCACATAAAATAAATATCCAGCATAAAACATAGATAGTATCCAACTCAAAATCAGTCAACCAAGTGCTAAGTTATAAAGTTATTACAGACCAGAAGTCTCATATAAACTAGTCAGAACCAGAACCAGAACCAGATGACGGAGCAGGAATAGAGGGATCAAGTTGGTGTATGCCTTTGTTCAATTGCCTAAGATATTTGCGCATGTACTTGAATTGTAAATTATGAGCAACAGACATGTTTTCCATCTTTACATTTATATTCTCAACTTTACCCTCTAATGCACTCAGACGTGCATCAACATCAGATGGTTCAAAATCTGGATCATTTGTTGAGTCAGAATCCAGTTCCTCAAAAATGTCATCCATATTAATGTCATCACCAGCTTCTTCATGACCACCACCACCACCTTGTTCAGGAAGAAGATCCAGCTTCATCTTATTGATATTAGTATTGTTGAAGATCAGATGATGGATAGGTGCCTCAGCAACCGGCATATCGACTAACATATGTGTAGCCAATACAGTCATTAAATAGGTAAAAGGAATGTCACTATGACCAGGATGGAGTTTAAACTGAAGAATGAAATGACAGATTAAGGATGGTAAACAAATCTGAGTACCATTGGATATAGCATGGATAACACGAACCATAAACGAAGTCAAGTCAGATTTATTACCCGAACGAGGATACAGATTAGACACAAAGATTTTGTGGAGAATTCTGTACTTGGGTAACAAATACCTTGCGGGAAGCGCATTCCCTTTTTGTGTCCATTGAACATCCATGTTGCACAAGTCTCTAGTGAGCATGCGTTTTTCAGACATTGAGGGTTTATCAGTTAAGTTATGGATAGGAATACCCTCATCATTCACAGGAATGCCCATAAGGACTGAAATTAAATGACGATCAATGTCAAAAGGCCCTTCTCTAGTAGATATTTTAAAAGTTAAATTATCCTGTGAGAAAGCACTAATACATGTAAACATGGATTGGGCAATGGACCGGTATGCAGGCCCACCCCAATGTAATAAGTTAACCCAACCTACAACTTCAAGCATAGGAAGGATGTCAAAAGGTGCAATATGATTAACATCAACAGAATGCTCAACAATAACATTACGTGATCTAATGTCCCTAACATATGATGGATCATCATTGGGAACAAGAAGATGACGCTTAGAGATAACGATCGATCTGGAGGAAGAAGAAGGACCACGGGAAGTAGTTTTTCTACCTCTAGAAGCCATTTGCAACAAGAACAACAAGGAATTAAGAAGTTGCAAAGGATTGAGAAGTGGGTTTACTCAAAACAGATTTTTCAAAATCCAAACCCCAAATCTCAATGAAATTCAAAATAGAAAGCTTAAAGCTTGAAAAGAAAACAATCTAGACACAAATCTGCAAGAAAAAGTGATTTGGAACACTGACCTTGAAGAACAAGAAAGATGGGTTCGACAAGTCGAAGCACGGCTCCTTAGAGAAGAAAACCGAAATGAGGACAAAAGCAAAAATCCACAAATATAAGTAATTCCCGAGTTCTACGACTGGTCGTGGGTATCTACGACCGGTCGTAGGACGACTGGTCGAAGAATGCCCAAAAATTCATATTTCTTGCAAATTATACAAAAATTAGAATTCAATCTAGCAAATATATACACTATAATACAAGTAGGTATAAATAATCATTTTAAAATGCACATGCCAAGATCAAATTTCATCTTTTTGAACCTGCTTTTATCGAGAGGTTTTGTGAAAATGTCAGCTCGTTGATCTTCGGTAGGAATATATTCTAGAGATATAACTTTTTCTTCTACTAATTCCCTTATATAATGAAATCTAATGTCAATGTGCTTAGTACGAGAATGCTGAATAGGATTTTTTAAAATATTTATCGCACTGGAATTATCATAATGTAATAACATAGAATCCTGTTTAATTCCATAATCACTTAGCATTTGTTGCATCCAAACAAGCTGTGTACATGCATTACCAGCTGCGATATACTTAGCTTCAGCTGTTGAAAGTGATATAGAATTTTGTTTCTTACTAAACCAGGAAACTAGACAATTTCCAATGTAAAAACAACCACCACTGGTTGATTTTCTATCATCTAGATTACCAGCCCAGTCAGCATCCGAGTACCCAGCTAATTGGACACTGGTCTCATGAGGATACCAGAGACCAAGATTTACAGTACTTGCGACATATCTAATAATTCGCTTGACAGCAAGCAAGTGAGATTCTTTTGGATCAGATTGATATCTTGCGCAAATACCAACACTTAGAGAAATATCAGGTCTACTAGCAGTTAAATATAACAAACTACCAATCATACTCCGATAAAGTTTTGAGTCAACATTTTTACCATTAGAGTCTTTTGAGAGTTTCAGGGTAGTACTCATAGGAGTATCGAAATTCTTGCCATTCTCAAATCCAAATCTCTTGATTAGATTCAAAGCATACTTAGATTGAGAAATGAATATTCCTTCAGGTTGTTGCTTTACTTGCAATCCAAGGAAATAAGTCAATTCCCCAACCATGCTCATTTCGAACTGTGATTTCATCAAATCTGCAAACTCAGTAGTCAAGTCAGTACAAGTTGATCCATAAATGATATCATCAACATAAATCTGCACCATTAAGATATGATCATTATGTTTTTTAACAAACAGAGTTTTATCAACAGATCCCATTTGAAAATTATGACTTAAAAGAAATTTCGTTAGTTTCTCATACCATGCCCTAGGTGTTTGTTTTAATCCATAAAGTGCCTGTTTAAGCCGATATACATAATCAGTATTTTTGGAATCTTCAAAACCCATTGGCTGTTCAACATAGACTTCTTCATGTAAATCGCCATTTAGAAAAACACTTTTCACATCCATCTGATAGATCTTTATCTTTCTAAAACATGCAATGGATATAAATAGTCTGATAGATTCAAGACGTGCTACTGGTGCAAAAGTTTCATCGAAATCAATCCCTTCAATTTGAGTATAACCTTGTACCACTAGTCTAGCCTTGTTTCTAATTATATTTCCACACTCGTCAGACTTATTTTTAAAAATCCATTTTGTTCCAATGATGTGTTTATCTTTAGGTCTTGGTACGAGATACCAAACATCATTTCTTACGAACTGGTTGAGTTCTTCTTGCATCGCAACAATCCAGTTCTCATCAACAAGAGCTTCTTTTACGTTAGATGGTTCTATTTGGGATGTAAAACATACATAATTACATATATCCTCAAGTTGTCTACGGGTGCGAACACCGGTGAGAGGGTTTCCAAGAATTTGTGTGGTTGGATGATCTTTAACACTCCTCAACTCAGAATCAGTCTGATTCGATGAAGTATCGGGTTTATCAATGATTAGTACTTCATCATTATCTGAATTAGAAATTGGCGTGTTTAAGTGATCATCAATGATAATATTAATGGATTTTTGAATCACACTAGTCCTTTTGTTCAGAACCCTATAAGCTCGACTGTTTAAGGAATATCCTAGAAAAATACCTTCATCACTCTTCGTATCGAATTTTCTCAAATTTTCACGATCACGTAAAATATAGCACTTGCTGCCAAAAACTCGAAAGTATTTAACAGTAGGCTTTTTATTGAACCATAATTCATAAGTCGTTTTATTATTATCTTTGCTAGTGTAGACTCGGTTAATAATATAGCAAGCTGTGTTGACTGCTTCAGCCCAAAGATTTTTAGAGAGCTTCATGCTATTCAACATGACATTAGCCATTTCTTGAAGCACCCTATTCTTTCTTTCTACAATTCCATTTTCTTGTGGAGTTTTGGGAGCAGAGAATTCATGTAATATTCCTTGGTCGGTACAGAACTTCTCAAAATTGTTATTCTCAAATTCAGATCCATGATCACTATGAATTTTACTGATTTGAGAAGATTTTTCAGTTTGAATCCTTTTGAAAAATTTTCTTACTTCTTCAAGGGTTTCAGATTTATCCCTTAAGAAGACTACCCAAGTGAATCTGGTAAAGTCATCAACTATTACCAGGATATACTTTTTCTCACCACGACTTTCTGTTCTGGTAGGTCCTATCAGATCCATGTGGAGAAGTTCGAGTGGTCTTGATGTGGTATTTGAATTCACCTTTTTGTGTGAGTTCCTTGTTTGTTTGCCTATCTGGCACTCACCACATATTTTATCTAATTTCTGAAGTTTGGGTAAACCTCTTATAAGTTCTCGTTTGCTCAATCTATATAAATTTCGATAATGTACATGTCCAAGACGTTTGTGCCATAAATCAGTCTCGTCTGTATGAACCATGTAACATGTTTGATTAGATGAGCTGGATTTGCTAATAATATAGCAATTTTCAGATGTTCTCCGTTCAGTTAATATTACAGAACCCTTATTGTTTAGTATCTCACAGCTTTGATTAGAAAACCGAACATTATGGTTATTATCACATATTTGAGATATACTAAGCAAGTTATGTTTTAAGACTTCAACATATAAAACATTTTTAAACACAGGAAGATTAAGAAGTTGAACCGTACCTTAGCCTATAATCTTGCAGTTGCTACCATCACCAAATGTGACTGAACCATCAGTCATATCTTTCAGATCCGTGAATAAAGCTTTGTCACCTGTCATATGCCTGGAGCATCCACTGTCTAGGTACCACTTTGAATGACTTGTTGCTTTGAAAGCAGTGTGAGCAACCAAGCAGGTAACTTTAGGAACTCATTTCATAACTGTTTTGGGTTTAGGAACATAGTTGGTCTTCTTTTGTGTATATTTGTAGGAATGACCTATAGAGTTAGATTTTAAGAGCTCCTTGAGTAAATCAACTATCTTTTCAGCTAGTGGATTTTGTTTCTGATTAAAGTTGACATGGCTGCTTCTAGGTTTTTGAAAAGTTTTTGAATTTCTAGAAAAATTTTGATAAATACTTTTCCCTTTTGAGTTTGAGGACTCTCCTTTAACAAACATAGGAGGAGTATACTTTTGTTTAGGAGGTAGATTTTTATCATAGCCCAACCCGGATCGATCGCCACATTTTCTTGATCCGGATAAAAGTTTCTCTAACTTTGGATCACCTTGGGCATATTTCCATGTGTCCTTTAGACTCAGAAGAGAAGATACTTCAGTTTTAAGTTTCTCAATTTCAGATTTTAAATCAATAATTAGGGAGTTTTTGAATTCCAAATCGCATTTTGATTTTTCAAAACAATCTGAAATTTGTGATTTTTCTAAGACAAGTGATTCAAAACAATTTTTGAGTTTAGAAAACTTTTCTTTTTGAAGTTTAAGTTTGACAGCAAATTTACAACTTTCCTTATATAGGGCATTGTAAGCGTCGTGAAGATCATCTTCATTTTCACATTCACTATTCAGATTTTCTTCACTTGTAGAGTCATTATCTGAAAATGTGAATTTGGCTAGAGTCATAAGAGCTTTAACCTCATCGCCCGACTCAGTTTTAGAATCTTCTGATTCAGAAGAACCTTCAGAATCAGATGATTCATCCCATGTAGCCAACATACCCTTCTTCTTAGGTTTGTCCCTTTTAGGACATCTATTTGCTAAGTGCCCATATTCTTGACAGTTGTAACATTGACTATCTTTCAAAGATTTTCGAGATTTGGGTCTAAACTTCTTTTTATCATTTGACTTTTGAAAATCAACCCTTTTCTTGCTTTTGAAAATCTTGTAAAATTTCTTAGCTAAAAGAGTCATATCATCTTCTGAATCAAAATTTTCTTCTGAATTACATTTGGAAGATTTTAGTGCGATAGATTTACCTTTAGGAGCTTTAAAGTTTAACTCGTAGGTTTGTAGAGAACCAACTAGTTCTTCTACCTTCATATTATCCGTATCACGAAGTTCCTGGATCGCGGTTACTTTAGAATTGAACCGTTCAGGAAGTGAGCGTAATATTTTTGTACACACTTTACTTTCTGGGATTTTATCGCCAAGACCCCACATTGAGTTTACAATGTCATTCAATCTAGTGTAAAAGTCCATAAACATTTCATTTTCCTCCATATGAATTTCTTCAAATCTGGTTGTGAGGAGTTGGACTTTAGATTTTTTGACAATTGTAGTACCCTCGTGTGTCATTTCTAATATATCCCAAGCTTGCTTTGCAGTATCATAGGAAATGATTCTTTTGAACTCATCCGATGATAGTGTGCAAGTAATTGCATTTAGTGCTTTAGCATTTGCACTACTCTCACTTTTCTAAAGAGTGCTCCATTGGTAATATGGTGTGACTTTCATAGATTTTGAACCATCAACCCCAGTAACTTCCATGATAGGAGGTTTCCATTCAGTCACTGTGGCTTGCCACACATTTTCATCCATTGATTTGAGGAAGATCCTCATTCTGGCTTTCCAATAGGCATAGTTGGAGCCATCAAAGGGTGGAGGCCTTGTGACTGAAAGGCTATCAAAATTTGACATCTTAAATAGCTTAAATCGTTAGCTCAGGAATTAAATCCAAGAATAAAAAAGAGCTATTAGGCTTTGATAACACTTGAAAAGGCCTAGCTATATGTCCTAGAGGGGAGGGGGGGTGAATAGGACAATGCCAAATAAAACTTATAACAGCGGAATTAAAAAGAATATGATAGCCAAAGTAAATCACAATGCAGGAAAGTAAAACAGCCTCAAAATTTAGATCTTGAGAGGTTGATACAAATGTTGTTCTAAGGACAACCTTACACCAAAAACCAGAGTTTATGGTAGGACAACCTTATTTCTAGAAAGATCTTTGTATCAAATCTCAAACCGAAGAGGAATACAGAAATAAATACAAACTGAATTAAAATAAATTGTAATCACAAATGTATTGTTCTAGGGACAGCTATATACCATAAAAATAGCAGGGCAACCTTGCTGGAATAACTTTTAAAGGAAATAGAATATCAAGCTGATAAAGGAATAGCAGAAAATAAATTCTAAACTATTACAACATTCTCACAATGCTTGAATTAAATGATTACAACATTCACCACCATACATACATCCCACAAAAGAATAATTAAAGATCAGAAGTATAAATCATTCAACCACAACACAAGGGATTATAGTGGTTCGCCTGTGTGTTCACCAACTGTTAAACAACAGCCACACAGAATGCTACTCCACTCCTAATATCCTCACACAGGGGATATTAGCATTCACTAACAAAATAGGTTTTTCCAGGTTCACCCAAAACCTTTACAATTGTGTCTTTGTCTGTGGGCTTACACAATTAAAAAAACCACACTTCTGAGTTTTCCTGGCTCTCCTCAGATAACCAATACAACAAGATTTTTTTGACAAATCTTGAAAGAAACCAAAACAAAAAGGAATTTACAATTAAATGTAA
The DNA here is from genome assembly GCF_029962835.1 of Magnolia sinica. Lineage (NCBI taxonomy): Eukaryota > Viridiplantae > Streptophyta > Magnoliopsida > Magnoliales > Magnoliaceae > Magnolia > Magnolia sinica. The sequence continues at coordinate 56,318,523 of NC_080590.1, forward strand.
AATACCTGATTATCTCCTTCGTTGTAGCAGCCCGGTAGAACCAAATCAGAGTAGATGATTGAACGTCCAAGTTCAATGTCCAGTACTCAATTACAATGGTTCTAATTCTAATAGATTTTAAATTAAACCAAATAGGGCTTGCCTTAATTGATTTTGATTCCAAAGAAAGGGAATAACAATTCCTCTTATCAAATTAGATTGGAATAGCAGAAACAAAATCAATTAAATAAAGCTAAGGAAAGAGAATATTAAATAAGCATACTTAGCTTAGATGGAGCACAGAATTATCTCTCAGAAGTTCGACGAAGATTGGCTTGAATGGATTAATTAATTCGATGATTTCTTCTGAGATTCGTGCACTATTTATAGGTAAGCAGATCAGGTCTTCGACTGGTCTAGGGAGCTCTTTGACTAGTCGAAGCAATAACAGATATTTGAAAGATCCGGCGGGATAAGCTCTGACCGTTCTACGACTGGTCGAAGGTCTCCTTCGACTGGTCGTAGGTCACCTTCGACTGGTCGTAGGTCACCTTCGACTGGTCGAAGAACCTGAAAAACATCGCTAGATTTCGAGTCAAAGTTTTTCGACTGGTCGAACAGATTCCTGGACTAGTCGATGCCTAACAGATTTCATTCGAAATTTGTAACAAACTCACGACTGATCGAGGAATTTCTTAGACTGGTCGAAGCAACTCTAGGACTAGTCGAAGAAGGCCTAGGACTAGTCGAAGAACAGACCAAACTCATTAAAATAAGCATTCAACTTATGTATCCAAAATGACCTACTTCTAAGGTCAACCTATGGTCAGTCAAACCTCAACCATGAAGTAAGGACATTGAAACATTAGGAACTAGTGACCTTGAAGTATGAGCCTTGAAGTCTTGATGTAGTTGAAATCTTGATGTAGCTCAATCTTGAATGTGTCTTGAGTTCTTTACAAACTGCCTTATACTCTTCTTGAAATCTTGCAGCTTGAGTCTTGTCTTGTGAGCAGTTCTTGCATTCAAGATTGATCCTTGTACTTGTGAGCTTTGCTTGTTATGAGCTTAGCTTGTTCATGAATGTTGATCCTTGAGAGAGCTTCACTTATGCAAGTTATATATAACAGTGATTTTGGCGCCACAAATTTGACAACAGATAGGGATATAAACTATAGCACTTACAGCATATACATCACATTGGGCCTTGAACACGAGCTGCATATTCATCACAATGAGCCGCATTCATGGGCCTCAAATACATCACAATGGGCCTCAGAATTGGGCATCAAATACATCACATTGGGCTCATATATGGGCCGCATATACGTCACATTGGGCAGCATCACCTAGACCTAAAAACTGATGGATGGTAAGGATAAAATATATATATCATGGTGGGTCTCGGTCCAACTGCTGCTGGATGTTGGTCCAGTAGTAGATGAATCTGCTGACTGCTCTACTGGGCCTGGCTGTTGAGGCCCAGGCCCTATAATGATCTATAAACTGGTGGACGTCTTGGAATAAAAACATGTACATCATTGAAGGCTCCACCGTCCAGAAACACTGGACGGTACTAATTTACAACATATGCACCATGGCCCCACATCCAGGGGTCAGACGGCTTGGATAAAACACCTACATCATGCGGGGTCCACGTCCCATGGACGATGTGGATGTAATACATACCCCATGATCTGGCCCACAAAACTTGCTGACGTCATTACGACAGCTAGATAGCTGGCGTGAAGTACCCTAGCCAATCTGCTTCCATCCCAAGGTGGGTCCACATGTGTGGCCCACCAGTCCAGTAGAATGGACGGACGGTGTGGATATTTACATACATCATGGTGGGTCCCACCGTCCAATGTTTGGATGGTATGGACATCACATCATCATGGCAGGCCTCACATACACTGTCCAGATGGACTATGTGAATATAGACTACATAAATCAAGGTGGGCCTCACCCCCACACGTGCAACACTTGTGGGGTGGGTCCCACATCCAAGAAAAATGGACGGACGGTTTGGGATATAACATATACCTCATGGTGGAGGCCCACAAACCTCGCTGACGTGATACAACAGCTATATGGCTGGTGTACACCAGCCAATCAACGTCCAGGTAAGTGGGTCCCACGTGGCTGGACGGTATGTATACAACACATGCAATGGTGGTCCCACCGTCCATCTGATGGATGGTGGAGACTCAACACATAAATCAAAGGTGGGTCCCACCATCCTGCCCATCAGGAAGACTAGGACAGAACACATACATCTGATGGGTCCCACGTACACGTGGCCCACCAGTCAGCGAACCAAGCTGACATTTATTTTCTCTTCATCCGAGTCTGTCCTTGGCTGGACGGTGGACCATACATCACGATAGGTCCTACGTCTAGGGCTGGACAGCCTGGATAAATCATTGACATCAGTGGGTCCCACCGTCCAGGGACTGGACGATGCGGACAACACATACATCACGGTGGGCCTAGGCCATCATGGATAAAACATATACATCATGTGAGCTCCACGGCCATGGACGGAGCGCATACATCAGGTGGGGTCCACGTTAGTGTGGCCCACCAAAATTTTAAATCAAGCTGATGTTTGTATTTTCCTTCGGTCCAGGCCAATCCGAATGGACAACTAGAATGGGCCTTAGCCATGGTAATGAGGTGGGCCCCGCTTGGACAGCGGTGTGGCCCACAAAATGGACAGCGTGGGTCATACATCAAGGTGGGCCATCATAAACAAAAGAAGGAGAGAGAGAGAGAGAAATCATGTGATGGAGGGCTCCGCTACTATGAGCCCTCCTCGGATTATAATATATACATCAAGATGGGTTCCAAATAGGATCCATACCATCAATTGGTAGGCCCCACTTGGTTCATCATAAAAATCACAATTTAATCCTATAAACACCTACCGATTGCTAATCTTCTTGGTTCTATGGCTTCCTTAGCTCCTTAGCTACAACTTTAAAGGAGGAAGATGAGGATTGAAGGGTGGAGTGTTCACTCCCCAAGTATAGGGTTGTGATGTAGTAATAAACTCGGTGAGACCGAGGTCGAATCCCAAGGGACTGAAACCTGTACGTAATCTGAAACTCACCAGAACTAGAACTAGATTAAGATGAAATCTAAATCGAATGATTTTGAGGAATAATAGTGAAATACTAATCTAAAACTTAAGGAATTCAGAGGAAGGAAACTAGGGATTCAGAGGATCCACTTGTAGAGATCAGGGAGATCTTATGCCTGTATCAGAAACTCAACTAGACTTAGAGTCCATCTTCATACAGTTGAAGGGTGTAACCATGAAAATTAGACTAAACTTCCTTTGATATAGTTTTTAAAAAGATGAAAGTTATATGAATTAGAATGGATTCCATCACCAAACCATGCCCAGGAGACAAAGTAAACAACAGAATTAAACTAATTACCAACCAAACAACATGATATGAAGGTTAGGAAGGGTACCGACATCCAACCATGCCCAGGAGACAATGGCAAACAACAGGGCTTCCTGACGTCATAATCAAAATAAGGAAAAAGAAATACTCAAAGCCATCGCAGACCCATTATAATTTCAGTCACAACAGGCCATTAAAAACTAAAAATATTCCCATAATAAAATTAAAGCAAAATCCATTCAATCTAAACAAAAGGCACACGCATAAATTCTCTCATCACGCTACAAGCTTCACCTCTTAGCCCTAGCTAAGAGGTTTAGCCTAGCATGGTCATGCTAAAACCAAGGAAAAACATAAAAATAAAAATAAAAACAAACTCTACTGTCTCTCTCTTATATGTGCAAGCCAACTTCTCAGCCGTGGAATGCCCCCCGTCTCTCTTTCTCTCTCCCTTTTATAGGCAGCCAAGAGTTGGTGGGGATGGAGCTTTTACGGAAGTCGGTCGAGCTTCCACACTCTTCTCTTGCGCAGGAAAAGTCTCGGACGCGCACCCTGTTTTTGTGCAGTGAAAGCCTTTGCACTCAACCCGCGTTCGGCGCTTAGAAGAACCCCAATGGCAGATCTGAGCCGTTCAGTCTTCTTGGCCCTGGTCGGCCACACCTTGAGAATGTTTTTGACTGTCCAGATGGTCAGATGGGTCATCACAGTGGGTCACAACATCATGTTACGGCCGGCTTTCACGGACGCTGTCATTACGCAGCTCGTCTTGCGCTAGTGCTTGGTGGGGCCCCTGATCATAATTATTTGAGAAATCCAGCCCGTCCATTAGTTTAGTCACGAAAAATAGGTCGGACATGACCATTTTTGGATCAGCTTCTTGGTGGCCCCTGAATGATTTCATTCCACTGTCTGTCTGCCATTTGGACAGTTAAAAACTAGTCACGCTGTCTTCTGGAAGTCCGTCACCTAGGCGATGGTCACGCCTACAGTCTTGAGTGAATGAACGGTGTGGATCATCTAAATACATGATGATGATGGCCCACTGCTACATCTCGTAGACGGCTGTGCGTGAACGAAAACAGAGAAACTCTGTCTCTGTCTAGGAAAGTCGGTCAAACCGACTCTGACCGTGCGAGCAGGTCCATCGCACGTTGAGTGCACTTGTGCACTATACACTGGCACAACTAGTTGGGTCCACATGTAGTGTTTATCAGAAATCTTCTCCATCCAATTGTCTTGTCTTGTCATATGATGGGTTGAGAACAAATTTGAAGCATATCCAATTCTCAGGTGGGCCCTAAATCAAAGTTTCATAGGCTGATCTGTCCGTTGGGCTACTCTACCAAGATCTAATGGCTTATTTTTTACGTGTACGGTTAATTTATGGTCCCCAGGCCATGTATGAATTTTCAAGCCGAACGGATGGTGAGAACCTTGTGATCTTGCATTCTGGACCAATTTCGAGCCAATTGAGCTTCAGTTTCTCGATTTTCTCGGATCTCTGGCGTGTAAATCCGTCAACCTTGGTCCCCTAGATTCTGTCCCTTGACTTGGTGAATTTTGAGCATTAATTCCATGCTTTTAGCACCCCATTTCAATCCAAGCTTGTAAATCCACCTTGCAACATAAACACGATTAAAACAGGCTGTTAAGCATTATCATGTACACAAAATCATGTGATAATTGGGGTCTAATATGTGATATTTGACCCTCAACATGGAGATGAGAGATTAGGGGTAGGAAGGTGGACCACACTTGGCTCTCTTTCTCCCTTGGAATACTTGGATGTTGGCTCTTTCTTGGTGCTTGGGGAATAGGTGGAGAATGAGAGAGAGAGAGAGAGGGGATGTAAGGAGAGAGGGATGCATGTGATGGGTGAGTGATTGGTGTGAGTAATGGGTATACTTGACTTGAGAGGTTTGGATTGTGTTGACTTTGGGGAAGAGAGAGGTATAGGTGAGTGATGGGTTGTACTTTGATTGATTGATGTGGAAGGTGATTCTCTCGGGATTTGCAACATGCGGCATTTCCTCGAAATATACACGAGGTAACAACTCCTGGCCTGAGGCGACGACGCTGTCGCTAGTGTACAAGTCTCGGGTCGAGTCGACTCAAATCTACGGGGCACGACTTCGGGTCATGCGCAAACGCCAATTATAGGTCATGGGTCGTCAAAATTCGACAAGGAGGATCGCGAAAGTCTAAGGAACGGTATGATTTAGGATATGGGCCTTACAATCCTTAAGCAAGATGTGTGACAAAAATACAAGGACCCCGGTAGTCCAACCTAAAGGGAATTGACAATTTGATTTGTACTCACTGCATTTATTTGGAAGATAATGTGTAAACCTCCTGATAACTACAACACCGCTTAAATCCAAATATGAAGGAAGTGGTTAAGGCTAAGTACTCAAGTTGTTGGATGTGGGTATCATATACCCTATATCTGATAGTCAATGGGTGAGTCCAACACAGGTGGTTCCTAAGAAGTCTACAATCACCATCACAGCCAATGCTGATAATGAACTTGTGCCAACTAGAGTCACTAGTGGTTGGAGGATGTGCATTAACTACCGTCACTAGGAAAGACCACTTTCCTTTACATTTCATTGATTAAATTTTAGAAAGGTTAGTGGGTCATTCTTACTACTGCTTCTTGGAAGGATATTTGGACTACAATTAGATCGAGATAGCCCTTAAAAATCAAGAGAAAACAACATTTACATGTCCCTTTGGCACTTTCGCTTACCGAAGGATGTCATTCGGATTATCTAATGCCCCCGCCACATTTCAACGATGCATGTTAAGCATATTTTTCGTTATGGTGGGGCAATATCTAAAGGTCTTTATGGATGACTTTTCTATCTTCGGTCCATCCTTCAGCGAATGCCTTGAGCATCTTAAACTTGTGCTGAAGAGATATGAAGAAAAAAAATCTCATGCTGAATTAGGAAAAATGTTATTTCATGGTTCCCAATGGATAGTTCTTAGACACATAATATCGTTCAAGGGAATCAAGTAGATAAGGCCAAAATAGACTTGATTTTTAACCTACCTCTACCCAAAAGCATACGTGACATGCGATCCTTTCTAGGACACGCTAATTTTTATATAAGATTTATAAAGTACTTTAGTCATCTTTTTCATCCTTTATGTAATCTTCTCCAAAAGGACACCCATTAAAGTGGAGTAAACAGTGTGAGAAAGCTTTCTCTAAGCTCAAGAGCATGTTGACTACCGCTCTTATTATGCAACAACCCAATTGGAGTACTCCTTTTCATATAATGTGCGATGCTAGCGACTATGCTATTGGGGCGGTATTGGGTCAGAGAAAGGAGAAGAAACCCTATGTAATCTACTACACAAGTAGAACTCTAAATTATGCCCAAGTTAACTTCTCTACTATAGAAAGGGAACTCTTAATCGTAGTGTTTGCTTTTGATAAATTTAGGTCTTACTTGATCGGATCCAAGATCATCATATATAATGATCATGCGGCACTGAAATACCTTCTTTCTAAGAAGGATACCAAGCCTCGGTTTATACGATGGATCCTCCTACTCCAAGAATTCGACATTGAAATACATGATAGGAAAGGAGTAAAGAATGTAGTGGTTGACCCTCTCTCACACCTTATTTTATCAGATTCCCTTGAGCCAGTACCAATCAATGACATATTCCCTAATGATCAACTCTTTAAGCACTCCCAACTACCTTGGTTTGCTGATATCGCCAATTATCTTGATACAGGTTTCATGCCAACACATTGGATTGCGCAAGATAAGAAGAAATTCTACACTGAGGTGTACAAGTTTATCTGGGAAAATTCGTATCTATTCAAATATTGCCTTGATCAAATCATAAGGAGATGTGTGCCCAACAACGAACATCAAAGTGTAATCTCCTTCCATCGCTCACAAGCCTGTGGTGGCCACTTCTCTACCAAAAAGACCATGGCCAAAATTTTACTATGTGGCTTTCACTAACCCATTATGTTTAGAAACACTCATGAGTTTTACAAAGCTTGTGAGTCTTGTTAAAAGTAGGGAAGATTGTCCCGTCGAAACATGATGCCAATGAGACCCATTCTGATTATTGAAGCATTTGATTGCTGGGGCATTGATTTCATGGGATCATTCCCCCAATCATTCGAAAATTTTTACATTTTGCTAGCAATTGACTATATTACTAAATGGGTCGAAGTGATCCCATGCCAAAATAATGACCATCACAGAGTCATTAAGTTTTTAAAGGAAAATATCCTTTCGCGATTCGAAACGCCTTAAGTTATTATCAGTGATGGAGGGTCACACTTTTGTAATAAGTCATTCGAGACTTTAATGAAAAAATATGGCATAACACACAAAGTGAGTACCCCCTATCACCCACAAACAAGCGATCAGGCTGAGATTTCTAACAAGAAAATTAAGAAAATTTTGGAGAAAACGGTGAACCCCGATCGTAAAGATTGATTAATTCAACTAACTGATGCATTATAGGCTTATCGTACAATGTATAAGACCCTTATTGGAATGTCTCCCTTTAGGCCCGTCTATGAGAAGCCTTGTCATTTGCTTATGGATCTAGAACATAGGGCCTAATGGGCAATCAAAATCTAAACTTTAATTTGGACAATGCTAGCTCACTGCGCAAACTTCAATTAAATGAACTTAAAGAGATTCGAAACGATGCATATGAGAATTTGAGAATTTACAATGACAGGATGAAGATGTTCCATGACTGGAACACTCTTCGTAAATCATTCACGTCAAATCAAAAAAATCCTATTGTATAATTCTTGACTTCACCCTTTTCTGGGTAAGCTTATATCTTGTTGGACCAGCCCCTTCATTGTTAAAATGGTTTATCCTAATGGGGCTGTCGATGTTGAGAGTCTAATGAATGGTAATGTTTTAAAAGTGAACGGTTATCGTCTCAAGCCATTCGTTGAGAAATTTGATTCAGATGATATGTCCATTCCTCTGATTGCCCTGTGTATCAGGATTGACCTCCTAGTCTGCTGGAGGTATAGTTAGGTTTACTTCTTTCTTTGGACTTAGGACAAGGATAGTTTGTTTTATTTTGTTTTTAGTTTCATGCTAGTCCCTTTGAATGGTGAAGACTTTGAAACTATTTAAATTCTACTTCTTCAGGTACTATCCTTCTTACTCGCTCCCCTTTTGTTTTCATTGTCTCATGTTGCAATGATTGATCATATCTTTTACATTGAGGACAATGTAGATTTTAGGTTGGGGATGCGATTAGGTAGTCTAATCTCATATGTGTTTTTCCTAGTTATTGAGCAAAAATCGGTGGAATTTTTCAAAAATTTTCATTTCAAAACTCTTTTTGCAATTGATATTTTGTGTAGTTGAGTATGTTTTGAGCATTATGATAAGATGAAGAATTGAATTTTTGAAATTTAGAACTTGATTAACTGAGTAAACCATTAGATAAGTTCTCCTAATGAATTAATTAATAGAAAGTTTGAACATCAATTGAGTCTAGCTTACAACTTTATACTTGACTCATTTTTCTATGAAAATAACTTGAATTTTTTATTTTAGCACGTGTATTACTAAAAAGTGTTAGAAGCCTAGTCTAGAGATCCTCATCTTCCTTGTAAACAATGAAAACGAAGAAACAACCAGTTAGAAAATAGTGAATTCGACAAAAGGCTATCTAGTACATATGATTCAGAGAAATATCAATGAAAAGAAGAAAAAGATTGGAATAATATGAAAGTTGTCAATACAAAATCGAAACGTTGGAAAATAAGTATATAAAAAAAAAGAATAAAAAAAGACAGATTTAGAATCAGTAACTTGTGTTAATCTTCCACCTTGAAGTGATGAACATGGCTGACGTTATAAAACAAAAGTTATCTTCCATGGAAACATGAGTCAGGATCATTGAACACAATAAAAACTTGATATTTGAATCCATTCTATTTGTTAGTTAATGAAGGAGGACTTAGTTCATTTATTTACTCATGAGATTAGGTTTTTAATTATCAAAGTTTAATTATTTCATCTTTGAATTCTACTCATCAATGCATGATTGCACAAAAGGTTGTTTTTCTAAGAAAGATTTGAAATTAGAAGGCTTGACAGATTGTTTCACGCATGTTTTGCTCAGGACTAGCAAAATGTTGGTTGGGGGTGTGTTGAGTGTGAAATATTGCATATTCCCCCTATTTATTCCTTGGTTTTATGAACATGATGCTGCTTAATTGATCTATTTCTACAATTTTTTTCTATTACAAGGTGATTCTAAGAGATTAAGGTGAAAAGGATGCTAAACGCATGGATTTGACGCTCAAGAATGACCAAAGTGAGGAGTGGATCTTTAGAGGTCAAGATTGAAGAATTCAAGAGTCGAAGATCCAAGAAAACCAAGTGAAAAAGGAAGAAAATCAAGATTGCAAAGTGCAAAAAACTGGAACTGCTGAACTTGATAATTCGATGACATCGAACACAGCTTCGATGTCATCAAAATCAGTGTTTAATGCCATCGAAGGAGCCTTGATCCCATCAGAGAAATTTAAGAAAATAAAGTTTGCTTGCTGGACAATTGGGTGCAATTCTCGATCCCATCGAAGACCCCTTTGATCTCTTCAAAGACACGCTCAATGCCATTGAAGCCATTTCGATGACATCAAAATTATCATGAATTTTTGGACAAACAAGCTGGACAGTTTAGGTTGTTTTTCGATCCCATTGAGGAAGTCTTTGATGACATCGAAGCCAGTTTGATGCCATCGAAGGTCGGGTAATTTCATTGAAGGACTTACACAGACGGTTTTGATAGTTTTCGAATTCGAATCAAACATGGAGATTGGACTTTGATGCCATCGAAGTCTCATCGAAGCTACATAACCTGCGTAAATTGAAGTCAATTTTGAAGTCGGTCATAACAAAGCCTATATAAAGTGGATTTCTGAATTATTCTAAGCATAAATTAGGGTTGGAAGAGTAGAGCAAAGGATGGTGCTGCCTCTAAGGAGTTCTTCTTCCTTTTCTAGTTAGTTTTTATATTTTTCTTTAAAAGTTTTAGCTTAATTATGTCTATGGTTAACTAATCTCTTGGCTAGATCTAAGAGGTGAAGCTTGTAGTTTATTTTACTTTGATTCAAGTTTATATTGAATTTCCATTGATTTTTAATTTGAATGAAGGAATATTTTTAGTTTACTGTGATCTATTGTCGACTTTAATCACAATAGATGTTTGGGAAGCTTTTGATATCTTCTTTCCAGTTTTGCAATTGTGTAATCTGTAAAGTTCTGTGATCTTCCATTGTCTCCTGGGCATGTTAGATGCTTGGAATTCCCTGCGATTATCACATTGATGCCTCATGAGTGAACTAATATAATGAATGTTCAGCTTCAGTTTTACTGAATTCCATGATGTTTCAACGCTCTATCATCCACCTGGATAGGATAGGACTTCAATTCTGATTATATTCTTTATTGAATCAAATAAGGTAGCATTAAGATAGCTACAGGTGGACCCTTGACACTCTAGTTTTTATTACTTTAATAGATTTAATTCACAGCAATCTCTCTAAATTTCCAGCTTTTAGATTCTAGTTATAGTTATAGTTTATTTCAGAGTACATACATAGTAAGTCCCTGTGGATTCGACCTAGGTCTCACTGATATTATTACTACAACGTAGCCCTGCAATTGGGGTTGTGAACAGAATACCCCATGCTGGTGGCTGATCAGCTCATTGATCGGGCTGTTGGACATGGAATTGTGTCCTTTATGAATGGGCATTCCATGTATAATCAGATCTACATTGCGTTAGACGATGTGCCCAAAACGGCATTCAGGTGTCCTGATCCATTTGAAACCTAGTGTTGGGTAGTGATTCCTTTTGGACTTAAAAATGTGGCGGCAACATATCAAAGAGCAATGAATGCCATCTTCCATGACATGATCGGCCGTTTCATGGAAGTTTATGCGGACGATGTAGTGGTTAAATCAGCCAATGTGGAAGGACACCTTGCCCACTTGCGTAAGTCTTTTGAATGAATGAGGCTCCATAAATTGAGAATGAACCACTTGAAATGTGCTTTCGGGGTCTTGGCCAGTAATTTCTAAGATTCCTCGTACACCAAAGAGGGATCAAAATTATCAGAATAAGGCTCGGGTCGTAATCAATGCCCAACCATCGAAAAATAAACTGGTGCTGCAAAGGTTCTTAGGCCAAGTTAATTTTATAAGGAGATTTATATTTAATTATGTAAGTAAAACTAACATCTTTTCTCCACTGATAAAATTGAAGCAGGGATCCGAATTTGTTTGGGAAGTAGAGCACCAGCTGAATTTTGACAAAATCAAAGAGTATTTGATGAAGTCGCCCATGTTGATGCCACGGGTCAAAGGTCGATCGCTCAAGCTATACGTTATAGCCTCAACAGAATCGGTAAGAGCTCTTTTAATACAAGATGATGATATGCGAAAGGAACATGCGATCTACTTTGAGCAGAACATTGCTTGATGCCGAGAGACGGTATTCCGCTATGGAAAAACTATGTTTGTCATTGTATTTTACAACCACTAAGTTAAGGCATTACTTATTGGTTGAAAGAATTAATATAATAGTGGTGAACGATTTGGTAAAATATATGTTGAATCAGCAGATTTTGAATGGCCGAATTGGTAAATGGGTGTTTGCTTTATCTGAGTTTAATCTTCATTACATTCCACAAAAGGTAGTGAAGGGTCAAGCCATAACTCATTTTCTAGTCGATCATCCTTCTAATCTTGATAAACAAATTCCCCTAGCATCTTGGATTTGTATTGTGTACAATTAACACCATGGAAGCTAATATTCGATGGATCAAGGACACATGATGCATCTAGGGTTGGGTTGATCTTGATCACTCATAACGGGAACTGGCAAGAACTTACGTTCCAACTAGAGTTTAGTTGTACAAACAACTAGGCTGAATATGAGGTTATGATAATTGGCCTTGAGTTGTGATTAGAATTATGCACAAGGACTATGACTGTTATAGGGGATTCACAGTTAGTGATAAATAAGATGGCAGGATTGTTCAAATTTACTAGTCCAACTTTGTTGCCATATTACACCCTAGCAACCTAGATGCTCGACTTATTTAAAGAGGTTGAATTGATGTATGTTACTAGAGAACACAATGTGGATGCTAATGAGATAGCACAGCTTGTTGCAAGGATTGATGTACTAAGGGGTTACGATCAAGGTCCAAAGAAGATCCTTGCCCTTTGTCTTCAAGAGAGGGAATGTCATGAAAGTATGATAGATAGAGGTAGGAGAGGAAGAAGATTGGAGAGATCATCTCATGAGTTATTTACAAAGTTCGTGTACTAAGACCGATAGAAATATACAGAGGTTAGTCACTAATTATGTCATGATCGATGGCGAATTGTATCGTAAATGGGCCGATGGAGTCTTACTCCGATGCTTGTCAAAAAAAGAAGCCATGTTAGCCATGGAGAAGGTCCACGAAGGGATATGTGGGGTCCACTAGGCTGGAAGAAAGATGAGACTCACACTTAGATGTTACAGATACTTTTAGCCAATAATGATGACTGATTGCATCTAGTATGCTAAGGGCTACATGGCTTGCAAAAGGAATGGGCCAATCTAGTATGTACCCACAATCGAGATACATTCCACAATAAAACCATGGCCGTTCTGAGGATGGGCGATCAACTTGATCGGTTACATACACCCCGCCTTCGACGCGCATGGATTCGTTTATCATTGTAACAACCAATTACTTCACTAAGTGGGTAGAAGCGAAGCACACGAACGGAGTCGACCACCGAGAGATGATCAAATTTATTGAGAATAACATCATCCACCGATTTGGGATCCCATATTCCATTACCATGGGCTAAGGTGCAACATTTTTGGCTAAGGAAGTATGGGCGATGGCCAATAAATATGGAAAAAAAATCCTACATTGAACGCCATACTATTCTCAGGCTAATCCCCATGATGAGGCCAATAACAAGGTGATTAAAAATATTTTGAGAAAGATGATTGAAGAAAACTCTTAAGAGTATCATACCAAGTTGTCAGAGGCTCTTTAGGCCTATATAAATTCACCTCGTACCAGTATTGGGGTGAGCCCGTTCGCATTGATTTATGGGCATGATGCAGTCGTGTCTCTGGAGGTCACCGTACCATCACTTCAGATTGCTTATCAGGCTAGGTTGACCCCTCTAGAATTCACAGAGGCAATTTTGGTCGAGCTTAAGGGGTTGGACAAAGTACAAATGATGGCCCTAGACTCGATCGTTGCCCACAAGGCGATCGTGGTGTGAGCATACAAAAAAAAGGTGAAGAGAGTCTTTTGGGTACGGAGATACGGTCTGGAAAATGATATTACCGATCAGTCATAAGGATCGATCCCTTAGCAAGAAATGGTCACCCACATGGGAGGGACTGTATCTTATCATCCAGATCCTTAAAGGGGAGCCTATGTCCTTAGGGATATGAATGGAAGAGTCGTAATGTAGCATCCCGAATTCATGTAGCCAATTATGCGCACACCTAAACATATACATCTACCTTAATAAGAATATAGTAAAATATTAAATGTAATGGATCAATGTAAATGGAATAAATAAATAAATTTCGGGTACGAAATTTTGTTAAGGGGGGTAGATTGTGACACCCCAAACTTTTCAATACCTGAGTATTAAAAGTTCTCGAGTGTTACCATGAAATTTAACTTAATATGTATATTTTTACGATACCAATCTAGCTATCCCGACCTTACATCTATTCTCTAACATGAATCTGACCATTGAGAACAGTCCCCACCCACAAATCAAGTCATCTGATCGTTGATCACGTAGTTTGATACAATACATTCCCCTAACTAAATCAATGACTAACCCTTCATCCATAATGATCATTAAGCGTGGACCGCTAATCAAGATTAAGTTCGTTTCAACACTCGCTAAGAGAATTTATAAGATAAGCTTATCTAAGGCTAGGATCTGCTTCATATTTGGACTCATGGACCAACATGACCTGACTAGACTAATGAGTGGAATGGATTTCCTGAAAATTCATCATAGTGGACCCCACTTAATCCGTACAACGGAATTAGAAGGTGTACATATCACACGAGAAACTGGTTACGTAAGTAGTTTCTTACGAAATTATCCTTAGAATTAGACCGATAGACATGATTATCGTGCGGAAGTTACACCTTCTAATTCGGTTGTACGGATTAAGTGGGGTCCACTATGATGAATTTTTGGGAAATCAATTCCACTTATTAGTCTAGTCGGGTCATGTTGGCCCATGAGTCCAAATATGATGCAGATCCTAGCCTTCAATAAGCTTATCTTATAAATTCTCCTAGCGGGTGTTGAAACGAACTTAATCTTGATTAGCAGTCCAAGCTTAATGATCAAGGCCCAATTTTGAAAAAAATGTGTAGTCAGGATAGGCAAATGGTTGGACAGAATTTGGTGGTTGATCAATGGTGAAAAAGGCCTAGATCTGAAATATCACCTTCTGTATCAAAAGGAAGGAGTTGGCTTCCGCGTTCAATAGTGTATGATATAAATCGGGGTCTAAATTTTGTATAAACTCGTAGTCATGTGAGGCTAAGGTATGGTCCAAGTTTGAGTTTCAATGGACGACAGGAAGAGGTTAAATCTAAAGTTCCAGATTTATAAGGAGTTGATAAGCCTTAAAAGGATAACTTGGCGGCTAAGTAAAAACTACCAAAGTGAGGTCTTTATATTTTATACCTGGTCCATATGATAGCCAATTCAAGTCATTCATATAGAGAAAAACATTCAACTACGACTACCCACGAGGTTTCTTCATGCGATGGACACCAAAATCAATAGATACGGTTTGATTTATCAATTGATTCACTTATATGATGATCTAATGGCTGAAAATTGACATGTATAGTTAATTTATGATAATTAGGCCTGGTATAAAATTTCACATTAAACAGATCATGGGAACCATCTAAAATTCAGGGGTCTAGGTTAATAGCATTTTCATAATTATTGTTGATCTAAGAGTTTGGTGAGATCTAATGGTTCTACATGGTTGTAGACACGTTTCTAAGTAATTCTTACAAAAGAACTTATGTCTAAATCATTATGTATGAAGAATTATTCATTGATTTAGTTAGAGAAATGTACATGTATCAAACTACGTGATCAATGGTCAGATGACTTGATTTGTGGGTGGGGACTGTTCTCAATGGTTAGATTCATGATGGAGAATAGATGTAAGGTCAGGATAGCTCAATTAGTATTGTAAAAATGTACCTATTAAGTTAAATTTCATGGTAACACTTGAGAACTTTTAATACTCAGGTATTGAAAAGTTCGGGGTGTTACACGCAAGTTCTCCTATAAACGGTCGATTCTTAAAACCCTGCTTCCCTTGACTGTGGGAAGTCTTCAAAAGACATATTAAAGGGAATTAATAAGAAAAGGAGTAAGAAAAAATATTTCATTTAATAACGACATTAGAATAGAGGTCGGTCGATCACAAAAAAAAAGGTTTAGTTGGCCGAGCTATAAGTGGACCGATTTGAGCTCTTCAAATATCTTGAAGGTCGACACCTTGGCCTTCGCCTTCACCACCATCCTACGTCTCTCCCTCTATGATGGTTGCTAGGCTGTGAGCTGATTGGAGAGGCGAGTGATTGCCTTGAGACGTTGATCGATGATTACGCACTCTAAATCGACTGACTTTAATTCAGCCTTGCTGGACTCCATGCGTGCCCGATAGAGTCTTATTTGGGACTCAGTGAAGACAATCAGGTCCTCATTTTCTCGACCGATCACAGTCTGGGTAGAGTCGCTGGGCCTCGAGGAGGTCAGTGAAGAGGTTGCCAAGTATAACCTCCATGGACCGTAACATCTCCTTATTGAAGCGATGTTCACGTGTTCAGTGCAGTTGGTTTTTTCAAGTCGCTTTATAACGGGTCGAGAGAGTTTCAGACTCAGCACGAAGGGTTGATACCTACATAAGTGGAGCAGCGCATCATTCAAGCTCCCGGTCGGCCATAGAGTATGCAACTCTAAGTTGTTGAAGTTTTGAGGTGATTTTTAGAATCTCTAATAGAGGCCTATCATTCTCGGATGATCCAGCGGCGTCCCTAAGGAAGGGATATGGATAGTGCATAAAGGAGGAACGTGAGAAAGAATTGATCCCCTCTACAAAGATTTCTTTCCTGCGAGGAAGGATCCATGGTTTCCAAGAGGTGTCACTGTTAGGGCTTCTCGTTCGTGGTTGGTCGTAAATCTAATTTTTTTTTTAATGTTTTTATAGATTTAGGAATTTATAGTTAATGCACACATTAGATGAAACGTGACGGTTGGGAACTCAAAGCTAACAGCTGGGGGCGGCAATGTGTTTCCGAGATCGTGGGAGAATGTGGTGAAATAAATGGGATTGTCTTGGAAAATGCATGCAGTTCTTCCCGCTGAGTCAGCACGGATAAGGCATTAAAAAAGGCTAAGTGCTAGATGGCCGACTAATAGTACACATGCTTGACCGACTATAGAAGCACCACCTGATATACCCGGTCATGGTTAATCATCCAAGACCAATCATTGGAAATTTTCACACTAGCATCAGAAAGTTTATTCAAAGTTTGTAGGCCATCGGCAGCATTCTGCTAAGAAGAAAACAAAACAATGAAAGATAAAGGGCAAGGCTGCGGTCGAGCAGTTCAAATTTTCATTTCCTCGAACTCCTTGAGGAGGGCTTACATTTAGGCTTCGTTTTCCTCTAGTGTCGACACCTAGCTCGTCCCTTTTTCGATGATGATTGGTGGAAGATGAAGTAGTTGATCAACATGAAGGCTACTGGAGGAAAACTCATCCTCGACCGCTTTCTTAGTGCAAATGCTTACCTTCGACTGTGCTTGGTATAGGGCAATTTGTTTATCTAAAAATGAAAGATCTTCTGGGATAACCATCTCCATGGCAAAGATGGTACATTCTCATTCTTTCAATTCTTCTACCAAACCAGCTTGATAAGCCTT
This sequence comes from Magnolia sinica, assembly GCF_029962835.1. Classification (NCBI taxonomy): domain Eukaryota; kingdom Viridiplantae; phylum Streptophyta; class Magnoliopsida; order Magnoliales; family Magnoliaceae; genus Magnolia; species Magnolia sinica. The sequence goes on from NC_080590.1 coordinate 56,335,953, forward strand.
CAACATCGTCAACATGGCTTGATTGAAATGATGCATCTAAGTGCACTACAATCGATTGTACCATGCCAGTTCATGCGTCTTACTCATCTTCGCAGAATCCTCTTAAGCCAATGCCGGTTGGCAAAGAAATATCGAGTTGAATTTGTTAGCAAATATTAGTTTGTGGAATCCATCCCCCCATGACTTTTTGGCATCTGAAGGAGTTTCCCAAGTGTAGCCTTTGATTCAACTTCTAACAATGCTTCCCTAGCAAAGTAATTGGCATCAAACAATAATGCGGATTGAGAGAATTTTCTCAACCCCCATGCAAAAATTTCCTTCAGATAGCTTTCGACACCATCAATGAGGGAAGAAGAATTGGAAGCCATGCGAACAAAGTGGAATGGTAAGAAGAGAGTGATATGAATCCAAGCAGAGGCTAAAAGTTGTTTAAATAGGCAGTCCAGGCACCCACGATCTAGGGTTATCATGACAATAAAATTGTTGTATGTTCTGAGCAATCAGGAATGTGTAGCGGTTAAGGCTATAAGTACAAAGCGAACCCACAATGCACCGATTTTTTAGGGCTAAGTCACAGTTAGTTATTAAAAAAAAAAAACCAAGGCATGAGGAGATAAAAGGCTCGATGGTAGATTCAATTAATGATATACTATTTATTACAAGAAGCTGGTTTCAATTTATAAGAGGAAAACTTTTGAGTCGATGCCCTCATTTCTTGTAATCGGCCTCTTGTCGTGTGCAGAGCGGCTTCCCGCTTAACAGCAACCTGAGGAAGCCGACCGATCGTTGTTGTTTGAGCTTGAGCAACTGGTGCTAGGTCCTTGACCGATTTCTTCCGTCGACAGAGCTCAATGTGCTTATCTACATAGTTTTTCTTCAGAATAAGTAGCTCTGCCTCCATAGCTATCATTCTAACCCTCATATCATCTAGCTCGACCTCATATGTTTTTAACCTAGTAGCATCGATCGAGAGTTGATCGACAACATCCTGAGCAGAGGGCAACTGGGATTTTGTTGCAACCTGTTCTGCTTTGAGAGGCTGACAAGGGTGCCGACCTTGTACTCTTCTTTGACAAACCCTAGGAACTCATGAAGGGTTGGTAACTCGGCCACAAGGCTAGGTTCAGAGCAGGAGAGAGAATTGTAGGACTTGACCAATTGATCAAGTCTATTGACTACATCTTCTGTCAAGGTCCTAGACATCACTATTTCCAGGAGGACCTGAAATTCTTCCGTGAGACTTTACAAGCTAGTTAAAAGAGAGGGCGATTTGGCCGCAACCACGTCCTCAGCCAGGGCTCGCTTAAGGGAAGAGAGGATGTCGTCGATTTGAAGTTCATCTTCACTAGGGGTGACAAAAGTAGGAGAGTCACTCATTATTGCTGGCATTGGCGTAGGCAACAAAGAAGAATCGGGCTCCGTTGTTTCAGTCGCTGTGTCTTTTTCATGTATAACGACGATTTCTTCAGGGGCAGAAACCTCTTCAACTGTGGGAGGAGTTAGTTCTACAAGTGAAGGTGGCTTCAGTTGAGAGGATGGCTTCTTAGCCAATCGGTGACGGAGGGGTGCCCTCACCTTGGTCAACCATAGCGAAAGGGCTAGAAGGGATGATGATCATATACTCGGAATTGGTGGGGAGAGTGCTGACTTCAGGAGGGTTGTGGGAAGGAAGACCCTCAGCATTGACCGTTGTTTCCGAATCAATAGTCTGGACTTCAGTTATCATGGGAGTATTGGCCACTGGTGGACGTTGTGGCAGTGTTTGTGCCACAAAAATTTGTTTGTCTGTGACTGTCAGCTCCCGAGTAACTACAATAGGAATAAAAGGAATTAGCTCATGTGAAAAATAAAACTCTAAACAGTTAGATATATATAAGCGAGCGATCTCCACCTAAGTCAAATTGGACAACATAGACGAGGGGCCGATTACTGACAGACTAGGAATTTTTTATTATTATCGCCAACGAGTCGAAGTAGGGAATGATGGTGGATTAGGATGATAAGGAGTAAGATATTTTCCATCGAAGGGAAGATCAATGTTATTTAATATCTCTCTTTATCCCACCACTATTTATTCCAACATTTATTATAATGAGCCTCCTGGTGATGTTTTAAGGTTTCCTCGATCTCTTTCGAGTAATCATCAATGGAGAGACCCGGCCAGTACTTGTTTTTTGAATATTTTTCAAAAGAAGATATGACCTTAGTTGAAGAAGTACTTGATGGTCGTCGAGGCCCTGAAGATGCTGGCAGCAGTTGATCCTCGTTTATTGTTGTTGGTTGAAGAGGATCGACACATTCAAGGGTTAGAACTGGCACCTTAGGAGGTGGACCGAGTGGAGCTTCCAAGTCCAAAATTCTCTTTGGGGTTGGAGGCTGAGGAGTTGTTGTAGGTTGTGGGCTAGTGGAGGCATGGGAGTAGCAAAAATCCTTGACACGATCTCTTGGCTTGCTGGAGCAACAACCTTGGTCAGTGGAGCTTCAGAAGGGGAGGAGGTGGCCGACCTTGTCTTTGGCTTACTTATTTTCTTGTTGGCATTGCGGTTAATTGGGCCAATGCTCTCTTTTTCCCCTTCAACTCAAGTTGCGAAGAGAAGTGACCGGCGATGTCTCTTGGGTGCTTCAACAACTTTTGGTAATGGCTCTCCCACCATTTGAAGAAGTTATCCATTGCATGTGGTCAGTTTGGATAGCTTGAGAGTCTGAGAGCATTGGCAGCCTTGTAATAAGAAAAATTCAAACGAGGGGTAAAGACCTGAATCAGTCACAACATGTCTACTAAATGGTTATAAGTCTTGTGAGTGAAGGGGAAAGGGATGTACTGGACGAGGCCAAATTGCCAAGCAACTGAGAATAGTACTGCTCGACCCTAGCCTCAGCGTTCTTGCCTTGTTTGACCGACCCCCCATATAGAAGATTTCAAACAATAACTTCCCCAAGCCTAATGCGACCGAGTCACTGCCTCCTCATCATTTGGCATAAATTGGCCGGTAAGCCAGCTAGGATCATATTCGCCCTCGAAGAAAGGCAGGACCGGTTCTTTTTATTTTTATTCAAAGGAAAAAATAATGTAGACAGGTACATTTTGCATGAGTGTTGCTCCTTAAGTGAATAGATGATCCGTTCATCGTATGAAGTGTAAGCCATATTAGAATACATGAAATGATGTACAAGGGAAGTGCATAAATACTTGTACAGCCACATCTACAGGAGCCACAATGGTCCTCCTTCATAATACAAACTCTCGTGGGTGACTTCATAAGCCCCATTGCATAAGTGGCCGAGCACAAAGGGTGCTAGAGAAAGTTTGTGACCATGAGAGAGGGTTTTAGATAATGAAACATACTCTGCGATGATTTGTTGAGCATTCACATAGAGCGGATGCCTGTAGATCTAGAAAAGCAAGAAGGCCACATGTTCCTCATCATTGACCGAGCCGTTGAGATTAGATAGGTCTTCATGAAGTTGGTGTAGGCTCTTGCATTCTTGTTAGGAAAATCCTTGCTCTGCCAAGGCACAAAACTTGGATAAACGGCCGTGCCGAAAGGGAGTAACTGAGTTAGAACCGAAATGTGTAAGACAATCGGACTCATGGGACCAACAACCAAAAAAGAAGGTGTTTGTCGAGGCGCTCCAGAAAGCTGAAGCAGTAAGGATGGTTGGATTCACAAGATACTCGTAGACGGAAAGCTTAATGTATTCGTAGATGCTCACTTCTCTCCAAGTCTCCTCGTGCTGGGAAGACACATGAATGAACCAGCATTCCCATTCCGGAAGCGATTTCGGCCATGTCGTAGGGCTCTTTGAAGTGTTCGCAACGTCAGGGATGGAGTCAGATTGAATCAATAGTGTCTCCCCATGGCAGATGGGGAAAAGGGGATCCATCGCTTGAACTTCCTCCCTCTCCATTGCATGACAAAATGCAGGACCCAAGCAAAGATAATTGCCCAGGGGCAATTTAAAGATAGTCTTTTCGACGCACTTGTCAACAAGAGCGTTCATTACGATCATCGGATCTATTTGTTGGAAGGCATGAGCAGAAGAGGAAGAGGTAGCCATTACTTGAGATTTGGAGATCGGAGCAGGGACGTTTTTCGGAGTAAGAAGAAGAAATAAAAGCAGGGGGAAGAGGAAAAATTGAAACAACGCTTATATCGGCCGAAGAAATAAAGCATTTATCAGGGCATCATTAAGGTTTTGTTAGGAACGAGTTAAGAGCACGTGTTGGCATGGGGTTCTTCCCCTATCTCAATAATGTGCGACCATCGCTGATGTGTTATGAAGAGTTGGCCGAAGGCGGTTAATGCTTGGGCGATGTATGTAGGTAATTAATGTCACATTAATGAGGGGTCACACGTCTTTTTCACCCTTTCCAAAGGCAAAACGACATGGGCGGCAAATGTTCATCCCCATTATCACCATGCCCTACAACATCCAATCAGGAAGAGTTACGTGTGATCTGTACAGATATGATCCAAAGCGGTGGCTGCTACAAGAATGGAATATTCCAAAGCATTCGCTTCTGGAAGAATTTGAACTAAGGTGTATTCAAAGATTTGCAGATATGTACAGAGAGATTTCTTGATAAGCATAGCTAGAACGTATCAAGCAGTGCCGTGTGCTGCTTGGGCAGTCAATAAAGAGGCAATCGTGTGCGAATGGTTACAGGACAGGTAGCAAGAGAAGAAGCAGTCACAACCATAACGTGAGAAGCATCCAGAAAGTAGTAATGGAGAATGGTTATAGAAACCGTCGGAATGTGAGAATGATCCGGATGATCGAATCAAATATATAAATAGCAAAGCAAAGTACTAAGGAAGGTCGTCTCATACCAACCTAAACAAAATCGAATTTATCTTTCAAATTATTTTTTCAATTATCTTGTTGATTTACATTCCATAGTGTAATATTTACTTTCCAAGCTTGTTGTTTTACATTCTGTAGTGTAACTCGTAATAATAACCGAATAACTGGTAACCTTTAGCTGTAATTTCAGTCTAAGCTTCCACCCTGGATTCAGTTCATCTGTTGGAAAGGTGTTCCGCAGCTGTCCTTATCGACCGAATGTAAGAATCCATTTTCCCATTCAATATGTCAATACTGAAAAGTCTTTTCGTACAGAAGGCAAACGTACAACCTATCATTAGAGGACAAACCCCACCCTTTGAATATCACTTGATCCAATTTTACACATTGAGCAAGTGGCTGAATAGTCGACCAATCTCTTTGGATCTCGGTCATACACTACGTGTTTGCCTATCTTGGCGCTTGAGGTCAATTGTTGTTCGGTTTGAATTGAAGCCGCAATTTCAATTTTGGTACGCTTGCACACTTAGTGTAGAAAATAACAGAAGAAAGCGATATATACATCTCGTGTAATGACACGTGTCCTTTCTTTGTGTAAAGACACATGTCCTTTTTTACTTGATTCTTCAAAGAGCCCTAAAAAATAGGGTACAACACTTGCGTGTTTTTAGACTATTCTTTCCCTACTAGTTTCAGATCAAGTGGGGGTAGATTTTCCTATTTCAAATGGGGTGCTTACCAGAGTGGTTAAATTTAAGCCCTTCATTCACATGGGGTTGAGAAACCTAATTGTAGGGGTAAAAATATTCATGAATTCTGTCTGACTCAACAAACCCAAACCCAAGCTGTTTAAAGTCGGGTTGAGAAAATACAACCCGGGCGCAACTGGCGTGGGAAATGGTCGCTCAAAGCCAGACTTTCCTGGCCCGGTCAAGTTTTGCCACTCGGGACCGGCCGTCTTGTTGGTTCTCGCCTGCTCGGTACAAGTCGGCCCGGTTCGCGTTTCAAAACACTGGGATAGACCGTCCGGCCGATCATTGTTTATTATCTGCTCTGTATACCATCGTCATCTCCCAATCCCCTCTTCTCCTCTTCTGCTCTCCCTCTCAACAAAATGCCTCCGAAGACGACAATCAAGAAAAAGATCGTCAAAACCACTACTCCCAAAACCACTCGCAGAATCGCTTCCAAAACTAATTCCACCGAAACAGCGTCCCCTGAAGCCACCCCCAATCAAAAAACCACATCCCCTGAAACCACCACCACCTCCACCACCACCACCACTCCCAAAACTAGTTTCCTGGAACCCACCACCATCACTCCCATAACCATCTCCCCTGAGACCTCTCCCAACATTCCCAAAACCACCTCCCTTGAAACAACCACAACAGTAGAAACCAATACCAACCCTGAAGAAACCACTGTCCCTAAAACCACCCCTTCCTCTGGAAGAAAAACCACTGCCCCTAAAAAAGTCACCCCCAAAACCACAGCACGCAAAACCCCGGCCAACCCCCAAATCACCTCCAAAACCACCAGCACGCCCACAACCGCCTCCAAAATCACTACAAATACCAATGAAATCGTTACATCTCCGGAAACCATCACCACTCCAGAAACTGCTCCCGCTCCCAAAATCACTGTTTCCCCGAACACCACCTCCAAAACCACTGCCAGCTCAAGAACCACCGTTGCTGAAGCCGGTACATCTCCAGAAACCACCACCACTCCAGAAACCGCTCCCAATCCTAATGCAGCCTCCGAAGTCACCGCTGGCTCTAAAACCACCATCACTCCTGAAACCACAACTGTGGAAACCACTAGCACTCTGAAAGCTACCTCTCCTGAAAATGCCTCCAAAATCACCAAGCCCAAAACCATCATCAAAGTAACAAAGAAGATCGTAAAGCGAAAAAGGATTATTCGCAAACCAGTTGGAATCGCCCCACAACTTCCTAACAGGAAAGAAGAAGAAGCAGAAACTAACCCTAACCCGAATCTTAGCACTAGTCAATCCATTGAGACTGAAATTCTCGACCTGAACAACCCCACCACTGCTCCGGCCCAATTTCTTCCTACTGCCCAAAATGCCAATCCTCCGGATGGCCCATCCGTTGCAGAAAACCAGATTCTCGATGATATCATGGTGGAAAATGAAACTGAGAAAGGGGATTTAGGTGCTGCTCAGGATGATGAGATGACAGTTTCGGAGCGGCGGAGACGGCGGAAGACAGAGATTTTTATCGGAGGGTTGGATAAGGATGCAAAGGAGGAGGATATCCGGAAAGTGTTCGAAAAGGTTGGGGAGGTGGTTGAGATTCGTCTGATGATGAATAGCCAGACTGGGAAGAACAAGGGATATGCGTTCTTGAGATACGCCTCGGCTGTGGATGCAAAGCGGGCCGTGACTGAATTTGCCAAAGTCGAGGTCTCACTATTCTTGAATTTTTTTTTTTTTTTTCCTTTTTGTTTCGTGTTGTTAGCTTGAATTTACATTAAAATGTGATGATTTGATGAGTTGTAATGCTATCTTGGCCTAACCATTGGCATTTAGTTTTGGCAACATCTTGTATTGATGCAGGTTGCACCAGGGCGAGACTTTTATTCACCCTTGATCACTGAACCGCTAGCATTCTAGTTGATCGATACCCTAGATTCACATTAGATCGTGTTTAAGCTGTTATCTTTTACTCTGGTGAACTGTGATCTTCTATGGGCCAGTTAGCCCACTTGGTTGGTCCTAACTCCCAACTTTGTGAGTTCCATGAAACGTTCCTTAGGGAACATGAGTTCTTGTTTAACTTGTTTAGCTGTTTTCCCTGATTAATTTGTTTAACTTAGAGAGCTTGTTTGCCATAGTATTTGCGTCACTAATCTTGTGGCCCATTTTTGGGTAGCAAACAATGTCAGAAAGACATGAAATTGGTCCTGTTTGAAATCCTATTGAGTTATCTTTCGAACGATCCCAAGATCTTGTAACTCGCCAATTTACCATAGGGCTCATTTGAGATCTTGTAAATGGAGGTAAATGCGAAATGGAATTGGAGGGAAATGAATTGCGAGTAAATGACTTAGTTGTGTTTTTTTTTTTTTGGATCCTTACTCTTGCTCCGGTGGTAGACTCTTAGGAGTTTCAACACCCAGTCGAGGGTTCGAGTATCCATAGGTGGTGAAATCCCACTACGGCGTGAGTGTGTGGGGATGTGTGTGCGTGTGTTAAAAAAAAATGACTTAGTTGTGTTTGGATGGAAGTAATTGAAATGCTTTTGAAATCCAAATATTCTGCTTGGGTGGGAGTAAATAAGGAGGAATTGGAATGCATGGGATTTTTTTCAATATATTCACAGGAACATATGCGATATCTCAAATCAACTTCAATATCCCAAATTAATGTTCAATTAATATGATAGAATTGAAATATATACTTTAGCCAAAAATGAGTAAATTTCGAGCCTCGAGTGGGCCACAAATGTAAGGATCACAAACAAGCAACTTGCCAACATTTTTTAACTATCCATTTAGATGGCCAACCTTTGGACGGTTTGGATAATTCTATTGGTGTAATTTTAGTTATGTGGCCGATAATTGGATTGTTTCGGAGTACCATTAGCGTGCCACGTATACGGCGGACATGTGTGTAGCTACGCCTTTGTTTACTTGTGTGACTCTCCAAGGGAGTGTAAAAAGGCATTTCACCCCATTTACTTCCAAATCTCTCCTTTGAGAGAGGATTTCATTTACAGGCCTGTACCCAATTCATTTCATTTCCATGCATTTACTCCCATCCAAATGCACCTCAGAGGCTATTTACCTCCTTTTACTCTCAATTCCTCCCATTTACCTCCATTTACTCCCATCCAAATGATCCCTAGGCCTATAAGGTTGTGATGAATACTGGGGTATGGTCGTTTAATTTTTTTTTTATAAAATTGAAATAGATAGGACTAGAAGCAATGGGGTTTTTTCTGCTTTAAAAAAAAGTATTAATGCACAACCTCAAAATTAGAATTTTCTAATACATTTAATTGATTTTGATTTCTTAAAAAGCAAGTTTTTCTCCTCGCAGTTCCTGTAGGGTTGTGCTCAATTTACTAAAGGTTTATGCTTGATCCTGCCAAGTAGCTTGCCGATCTCTTGTAATCTTGGCTTTTGTCAATCTGTTGCCGAACCACTTGCAGGATTTCAAAGCCTGTTTTTTCGTGTGTTGACTCTAGTTATTGCTCTGCTTTCATAATCTCTGCAGCTGATTGTCTCAATGATGAGGTTGCATCAGTTGATTTTGATTTTGTTCTTTAAAACATGAGTTTAATCTCTGTTCTAGCCATGTTTTGAAGGAATTTGTTGGGTCCTCTCTAAATTGTTTGTAGATCTCTTGTTTCCGGTGGTTTTGGTTCAGCCATTGCTTGAGTACCTTACATGGGACGAAACCTGATTATCCGGTGTTGAGGTTGATTGAGGAATGAGGATTCCCGTCTTCTTTGTGTCATTTACTCGTCATGGATTCATCATGAATGGACCTGTGTTGGTTGATATTGGAGTTGAAGTTCCGGAATAATTTATAGATTGTTTCCCTTGTAATGTACACAGTTCATTTGATTGACCAACCGTGGATAGCTCACCTTGGATTCACAAGCGGAAGGTGGGTATTCTTGATCCAAACTTATCAAATTAGTGAGATCTCAGTACTTGAATAGCAAAAATGAACGAAGAACACACCCACAATTATGGAGTATAGAGGTATAAACAACTTTAGTAAACTTGGAACTTCTTACAAATACTTAAATAAACCTCACAAAACTTAGATAATGTAGCCCTCTTACCTCCTGGAACAACCCGCTTTTAAACACACTAAAATACACGCGCACTATGAATTTGTAGTGAAGATTTTCCAACACTAGATTGATTTCAAATTGACCTATTCTCTCAAAGATAGCATCAACACTACCCATAAAGATTTTGGCCAATTTATAGTGGCTTAAAAATAATGAAAGTAAATCTAGAGAATCATCCCCAAATATCTATTTGAGTGACATAATTAGAATCATCCCCAAAATCTTTAAAGAATCTTCAAAATCATATTTAAAGAATCTCTCTTTTGGAGAAAATCGGTTGCCTTTAAATATGGTTGCGAGGAGTGGGGCTAGACTAGAGATACCTCAATATATAGAGCTTCTAGCTTGTAGAAGGGTGTTTATGGTGTCAAAGCTTAATTTTTGGAATGGATCTTTTTCTTTAGCTAGGAATGGTGAGCATATTAGATTTTGGAAGGATGTTTGGGTATCAGAGACCTTTTTGAAAAATGAATTCCCAAGATTAGCTTGGCTAGCAATAGATGAGGATGTTTCGATTGCAGACTGTTGGTCGAATGGTGGAACATTAGGCATGTGGTCTCCTCTGTGTCGCCGGAACCTATCGAATGAAGATGTTGAAGATATAGTTTAACTTCCTTAAAGAATCCATTTAGTTTGCCCATCACCCGGGGAGCTCAATTGTTTGGTTTGGCGAAAAGATTATTTGGGTCGTTTTTTGGTTGCCTCATTCTACAGGTTGCTTCGTTCTCCATTGCTGTAGGGCCAAGCCCTAACATCTATGGTTTGGTGGTATGGGGTCCCTTTGAAAATGGCGGCGGCTTTTGCGTGGCTTGTGGGCAAGAAAAGTGTCCTAACCATCGAAAACCTTTTGAAGAGAGGAATGGTGATTCCGAACATATGCATTTTATGTACGGGTAATGTTGTTAATGCAGAAATTGTTGATCATCTTTTCATCCATTGCCCCTTTACAATGGAGGTTTAGGATTCGATTCTTTCTTCCTTCAATTTGAAGTAGTTTATTGAAGGCTGGCCATGGTGTTTGTCTTCATCAGTAAGATCGAGCAGAATGGCGGTTGGCGATTCTTGTGGCCCTCTAGTCGGTGTTTGGGGGGGGGGGGGGGGGAAGGAAGAAATGAGAGACGCTTCAACAATTCTAGGAATGATATTCGGGTCATCATTTGCAGGGTGAAATCTTTTGTAGCCGATTAGTCTCCTTGTAGTGGTTTTGCTTTTTGCTTCTTAGGGGCTGTAAGCTTTTGGGCGCCATCTCGCGCCTTTTCATTAAAATTTGCTTTATCTTTAAAAAAATACTGCTTGAATTGATGTCATCAAGTGTTGGTGGCTTCATGCACAACAATTCTTCAACTTCTTCATTCTTTTTCCTCTAGAAGTTGTTTGTCTTTATTAGCACCAACTTTGCCTTGCATGTCATGTACCTTGTGATAGTACTTGAACAAATCGACCACATTGAAAAGATTTCTATGTCATTTGACATCTCAATCTCATAGGCGCAGTCTCCCAACTTTCTCTTGGTTTGGAATGCTCCAATCTTCTTAGATTTGAGCTTATTATAAGTTCCAAGTTCCCTTGGAAACCTTTCTTTTTTGAGAGGTAACAAAGAGTATTGTTAAGAAACTCGTGCAAGGTGAGAAAAGAATACAATTGAAAGAAAAAAAAACCTACAAGAAAGCGAAAGAGATCATAGCCGAAGCAGCCTAAACAAAAACAACCCAATTTGAAATGAGATCCTTAATTGTCAAAATAGACTTATCGACGCCCACACACTCATTTCGAAAGCAATGACTGTTCCGCGCGCCCCAAATACCCCAAAAACGGCCACAATAATTAGCCTCCACTGTGCTTTGCCAGCTTTCCCAACTCCCCCATGCCAAGCCCACAACAAGTCTTCCACCGACTTTGACATCACCCAATGAATATGAGAGAGACGAAGGAAGTACTCCCAAACTTTAGAGACAAAAGGGCAATGAATGAAAAAATGATCAATCAACTTCTCATTTTCTATTCACATCAAGCAGATATTAGGAGGACAAGGGATCTCCTTTGAATGTTATCGATTGTTAGCACTCTCTTCTGGCCCACCAACCAAGAAAACACTGTTACATGGGGAGGAGCTCCAAAAAACGAATGATGAAACGGGCGAGGAGGCCCAGGAGTACGTGGGGACTTATAAATCAACCCGAGTAGTGACCGCATAGAGAACTTTTTGGAGCTATGTCTAGACCAAACAATCCAATCTTCCTCTTGATCCGAAGGGTGCACATCTTTTAAAAGATCCTATAACCCAGTGAATTCTGCAATCTCACCATCTAACATGTTCCTGCAACAAGGAGGATTCCACACCACCGAACCCCCACAAGAAGACTAATAATTTGCCAATGCAATAGACCTATCAATGGCAAGATGAGCCACTTGAGGGAAAAAATCTTGAAAAGCACGGTCACCACACCAAATATCCATTTAGAAACATATTCGGCGCCCATTACCAAGTGCATAGGAAACCCCCCTACTAACTAAATGGGAAGTCACCGCAATTGCTTTCCAAATGCTCGAAGCTCTATATAAAGAGGACTTCACAAAGCACCCACCCTCTTGCAATCCGTACTTGTTAACCAGCATTTCCCTCCACTTCTTACCTGCCTGACTGCCTCTGATCTGAATTGCCATATCCACTTGCCAAGGAGAGCTGTATTTGTGTCATCCAAACTTTTGAGGCCAACTCCACCCTCATTAATTGGTTTACACACCTCTTCCCATCTAAGAAGATGAAACTTCCTACTCTCCTTTGCACCTTTCCAAAAGAAATCTCTTCCTAACTTTTCAAGTCTTTCTAGCACTGACTTGGGGCATTTGAATATAGACAAAGTAAACCGACATATTAGAGAAAGCCGACTTGGTAAGGGTCAAACGGCCTCCTAAGGAAAGGTACCTACATTTCCAAGAAGTTAGCTTTTTTCTGAATTCTTTCTTTCTATCAATTTGTCCCACAAATGAATAGGCGACTTTCTAATGGAAAGAGGGAGCCCAAGATACGTCGAAGGAAAGGTCCCTAACTTACACCCAAAGACACGAGCAAGATCGTTGAGATTATCATGACCAACATGAACCCCCAACATTTCGGATTTTGCCGGATTGATCTTCAACGTCAAGGCAGCTTCAAAACACACAAGCAACTTCCAAAGATTGTCCACTGAGTACTCTTCTGCATCACAAAATTGAATCGTGTCATCCATATATTGAAGGTAACTAATCTACCTACTATTGATTAAAACCTCAAACCCACTAAACAACTCATTCTCCTCCCCTTTCCGAAGCATCAGACTAAGGGCATCCCTAATCACTGCAAACAGATAAGGGGACAGAGGACCCTCCTCCCTTAAACCCATTAACCATGATGGAAAAAGAAGCCGACTGAACATAGGATTGGATCCACCCCCTGCACTTCGGACGACAACCCAACCTATCCAACATGTAGTCCAAAAACCTCCAATCCACATGGTCATACACTTTCTGATGTCCAACTTACAAACTATCCTGCTTGTTTTCTCCCTCTTTTTTTGAGAGAGGGATAACAACATTTTATTGAAAAGTGCACCAAAGGCACGAAAGAATACAAAACCATAAAGAAAAAACAAAAGAAAAGTCCCCAACTGTCATAGGAAAGCTTTACATAGGCTTCTCACTTAGAAGTGAGGTCTTTGATCCTACAAATAACATTTTCAACTAAAGCCGGATCGTTATGAAAGCAGCAAGCATTCCTAGCTCCCCAAACTGCCCACAAAATAGCCATAATATGCATTCTTGAAATGGCTCTTCCAACCTTTCCTGAACCTCCCTTGTGCCATGTGAAAAGGAGATCCTCAACTGCCTTAGGCATCACCCACACAACGCTTAAAGATAATAAGAAATGATTCCAATTCTTCCTCACAAACGAGCAATGGATGAAAATGTGATCAACAGACTTCACATCTTGCATACACATCAAACACACATTTGGCAAGTTGAGAGATTGTCTTTGAATATTATTAATAATAAGAATCCTTCTCCTTCCCACCAGCCAAACAGACACCACCACACAAGGAGGGGCACTGCAAAACCAATGATGAAAAGGATGAGGAACATTGCAAGAAATAGAAGATCTAGATATCGTATCTTAAAAATACTTCACCAAAAATATCCCCAAGCTGTGAGCATTCCAAACAATAGAGTCTTGATTCTGACTTGAAGGCATACACTTTTGAAGTAAGGCGAGCAGATCCATAAAATCTTCAGTTTCTACATCTGTTAGATTTTTGCAACAGGGAGGACTCCAAGCTGAGGAGGCGCCGCTAGTGGAATAACAGTCAGCTACACTGATGAATCTATTGGCAGCAATCCTTGCCAATCTCGGATATAAAGCTTGCAAAGCTGTATCTCCACACCAAGTATCAACCCAAAACCTGATGTTATGACCATTGCCAAGAGAGGGAGATTCCTTTTTGGACCAAATGCCGCAATTGCCTTCCACATCGACGAAGCTCTATAAAGAGAGGATCGCCTAACCGACCATCCACCTCGATGCACTCCATATTTATTAGCAATTAACTTCTTCCACATTCTCCCTAGCTCGGAGCGAAACCGCCAAATTCATATACCTAAAAGAGCAATGTTCATCTGTTCGAGACTCTTAATCCCCGCCAAATCCAGTTTTCTCCCTTTATCTGGACTCAATACATTCGTTGGCGATTAGGGCACTCTCCAAAATCTGTCTTCCCGCAACAAAAGCACCCTGAAATTCTGATATAACCGTAGACCACACTCCCTTGAACCTAGCGGCAAGAACTTTCGCCAAGATTTTGTAAGAACCCCTATGAGGCTAATCGGTCTTGAGTCCCTTTACTGCTCCTGCCCTTCAACTTTAGGGATAAGGGCTATAAAAGTGGCTCCAAGCTCAGAAGAAAGGCAACTTTACTAAAAAAAAATTCTGCAATAAACTTCATCACATCCCTTTTGACAGCATGCCAAAACTTCTGGAAAAAGAGCATGGGAAAACAATTAGGGCCCAGGGCTTTGTCTCCGCACATAGATTTCAGAGTTGCTAACACTTCCTCGAGGGAAGAGGCATTGATAGAGGAAAGCTTAGGAATATGTAAACAGTCCAGTCTTGGCCTCTCCCATATTTCAGCAGCCAGCAACTTCTTAGAAAACAAACCTATCGAATCGTAAACCTTTTATTTATCTGAAATTCTCACCCCATCCACTAGTAATACTGTGGAAGAAGCAAGTATTTTTATTATCTTGTTTGAGCCAAACTGCTCTGGATCTTTGGCGCCACTTTATTTCCTCTTCCCTAGCTCGATTAGCATAACACAAAGATAATTCTGCCCTTTTAATTATGTCTTCCGCCGAGAGCCTGTTGCCTCTTCTAGAAGATCACGCTCATGACCAAGTCACTTTACACACACACACACACATTTGTAATGTATATTCACAATTTCTCAATACCTGGGTGTCTCTCTTGATTCTTCTTCTTCATTTGAGCTTGCAAGTCTCGAATGCGTTTGAAGAAAGATCATCTTCGATCACTCGATCTTGTATTGGTAACCGTACTAAGTCAAGTACATATGATGTTAACTTCGTCTGTTTATGATCTCAAATGGAGATTTGCTCGTGGTACAATTTATTAAGTTGGTGTAGGCAAACTCGGGCTTAGTGTAAAGTTATGCTCCACTGAGATGCATTGTCGCCTATGATACTCCTTTAAGAGATTGCCAAGGTCCATGTTGGTTAACTCGGTCTGGTCATTTGTTTGGGGTTGATGTGCCCTAGGAATTGAAGCTTAGTCTCCACATGCTTAAAGTGCACTAGAAATGCCCTGCAAACTTCATATTGTGGTATGAAGTTATCGTTTTTAGTACACCATGAATTTGCACAATTTCTCTAGGGAATACATTGGCCTTTTTATTTTTTTTTATTTTTTTATTTTTAAATTTTTAAAAGCAAACAGAATATTGTTGAAAAGGAAACAGCAGAATATTGTTAAAAAGGATGAAGTAAACAACATGGGAAGGCTGCTTGATTAAAGACCCAGAAAACCACAGCTGATAGATTAAGTGAACTGTTTAACAGGGAGCCGTGGCACTGCAAGAAAAGACCGAAGAAAAAGCAAAACAGGATATGACAAAACATGTTGGTGACGTGTGTAGCTTCCATTGTCCTTTTGCATGGAATGGTGTGGGCCACTTTCGAGGAACAATCTGCTACAATGGAAAGTAAATTTGTTCCGCTTTGATTTTTGGGAAGATAGAGAGTAAAGTTCGTGATGATATCCACCCATGGTGTGACTAGGGTTGGAAGAGGCACATAGAGGCTGGGGTATTGCACGTCACCTTTGCAGATTTGTCATTTGTGACATTGTGCTTACAAACTGTTCAATGTTATGACACGTGTGGTGCTGATACTATTCTTCTATATTATGACCAATGTTTCATCTCCTTCAAAGTGTCCACTCAATCCTTTGTGTAGCTCATTAAGATCTTTTGCCATTTGTCAAGAATGAACGAATGTGAAATCTCTTACTCAAAAGTGTGTGCTGTTTTGTTATGACTTCTTACATTGTGACACAAAAGATAGTTTTGTAGAAAAGTTCCCCACTTTGCATGATGAGCAATCAACTTGTTTTGTGAGTCAAGATATCTCAATGCCTCATGGTCAAAGTATGGAATAATTCCCGATGGATCAAGTAATTGTCTCCAATGTTGTAGCGCTTGGATTACTGATTGTTTAAAACTTGAGATTATGCGTGGAGTTCTCACTTCCAGCATCTTCATGTAAAGTAAAGGTATGGTCTTATAGAAAAGCTATCTACTTTGCATGACAAGTACTCAGCTTCTGCTAGCAGTTGATATTTCAACGTCTCATGGTCCAAGCATAAAATAAATTCCTGATGAATCAAGTAATGCCCCAGTGTCATAGCCCCTGGAGCCTTGGACCACTGTATAAAACTTGAGATCATGCATGGAGTAGTTCTTCTGTGCATCATTAAGTTTCTCGTTAAAGAAAGTGATAATCTTTCTTTCCTGATTTAACATTGCCTCAATACCAACATTTGAAGCATTGGTTCCACCTTGAAGACTTTGTTAAAGTTTGGAATTGCAAGACTAAAGCCTTTATCATATTCTTTCTTGTGGTACAAAAGCAAGTATGTTGCTTGGGTATCTTCGTACTTCCTTCCACCTCATGGATAGAACATACTTCTAAAAGGGTTCTTGAGTTGGGCTACTCTGCAGTGGCCTTTATTATGCTCAGGTGAGCCACACCACAGCGAGCAGTTATGAGGGGATGCCTAACCAATAAAACCTTCCAAATTTATTGTGGGCCCTATTGTGTTGTGTATATGTCATCCAATCCATGCATCAGACACATCCCACCAGGATATGAAGGGATATACCATAATTCAGGTCATTCCAAAACTTTGGTGGGGCGCCCTTGTGAATTTAGTGCTTTTAGGCATGATTTGACATTGTTTCCCATATTGTGGTCCATTTTAGTCTTGGACTGGCTTGATTCTTGGGTTCTACAGCGAGTGTGAGGGGCTGAACATGATGGACAGGGTGGATTTGATGCACACATCATGTGGGCCCCACAATTGCTTGGTACCACACCAAGTTGTGGTGCCAGTACCATGCAAGCACGCACACACACACACACACACACTATATATATATATATATATATATATATATATATATATATAGTGTGCTATATATCTGTATCTATATTTGTATATATGTATTCATCATCATCATAATGTAAGCCTTCTACCAATTAATTAGGGTTGGCTACATGAATCCTGCTCTGCCATTCACTCTATCAAGGGTCATACCATATGTATTCCAAGATGTTCTGAATTTCTAACTTAACAAAAATGGGTGATTCCCATTCTCTTTCTCTCTCTCTCTCTCTCTCTCTCTCTCTCTCTCTCTCTCTCTCCCTCCCTCTTGCTTTGTGCAACTAAGATATCTCTACATTGGCCTGCATTTGTGTCAAAGATATTGATATGCATAGCACGAGTTTATTTAATATCACCCATTTCTCTAGTTGACAATCTTTGTTTCATCAAAAAGAAAAAAAGGAAGTCCACAATGTTGTTTGTTGCAACTCATATACTTATCCTTGAAATATTACTGAAGATTTGCGGAAAGCGATGTGGAGCAGCAGCTGTCGAGGGAAATGACACAATATTTCTTGGTAATATCAACAAAAAATGGAAGAAAGAAGATGTATGGTTTGTACTTATTTATTCAGTGTTTTATTCAACAGTTAATAGATTATGGGCATTTAACTTATCTAAGCTAACTTTTCTTTCGTTCCTCCTCTTTTCTGTCAAATGAGCAGATTACTAAGTTGTTACAGGAAATTGGAATCGACAACATTGACACAGTTACAGTCATGGCAGATCCTAATGATCATAACTGTAATCGTGGATTTGCATTTCTTGAACTTGAAACTAATAAAGATGCACAAAATGCATACAAGAAACTTCAAAAGAAGGATGTTTTTGGTAAGGATCGAAATATCAAAGTTTCTTGGGCGGAACCCCTGAACGATCCAGATGAAGAAGAGATGCTGAAGGTATGGTTCTAGTTCATTTAGTACCTTGTGTGCTATTATTGTTATTCTCTTGCTCTCGCTCCCTCTTGCTCTTTATACAGAGAAATTTATTTATTTTTACATTTCAGTAGTAAATGGATATTTTTGTTTTGTGGGAGGCTTATGCATGGAGGTTATACATTTCCAGCTATTGATTAACAAACATCAAAACTTGTAGTCTATGCTGGTTTATTTACACACATTTCAATATAGGATCTAAAGCCACTGATTTCATTTTTTTTTTTTTTTTTTGTAGACTTTCTTGTGTACTAGTACCATTTTAGACAGCGGATTTGAATATAGTGAGGAGATTCACTATTTCACTTTTAATTGTAAAATCTTTTATTAGATTGTTGATTGTCGCAACTTTTTGGTTCAACTTCCCTTTGTATAGGTCAAATCAGTTTATGCTGATGGTATACCATCAACTTGGGATGAAGATAAAGTGAGAAAGCATTTCAAGAAGTTTGGGGAGATTGAGAGAGTTGTGCTTGCACGAAACATACAATCGGCGAGGAGAAAAGACTTTGCCTTTGTTAATTACAAAACTCGTGAATCCGCCCTTGCATGCATTGAATCTTTCAATAAGGAGGAGTTGATTGATGAGGACTTGAAGGTTTTGTTGCCTACAGTCACTTGGGTTACTAATTTGTAGCTGAAACTTGGTTAAAATTTACTGTCACCTTGTCATTCTGCAGGCGAATGTGAAGGTATCGCTTGCCAGGCCTGTACAAAAGGGTAAACAAAGCAAAGGAGGGTCAACTTCTAGCAGTAAGGATTATATCAAAGAGAAGCCAAAGCCAGTCAAACGTGGGTCCCTTTTATATCTCACCAATGGTTTTCTTTGTCATTGTTTTTGGATTGGGTTAGTGTTGAGTGTTGACTTGTTTCCACAACAAATGTGGTCTCACATTTATTTTCTTGCTTTCATGCTTGTTCAATCATCATCGTCGTCATCATCATCATCATCATCATCATCATCATCTAAGCCTTATCCCACTAACTGGGGTTGGGTACATGAATCCCGTTCCCGCCATTCCACTCTATCAAGGACCATGTCCTCAATTAAACCACAGGTCATCAAATCCTTATTACTTTCACCCACATCCTTTTGGGTGTATCCCTTGTCCCATTATGCACATTTAATGATAATCATAAATGGAGAATCCTTGCTTTGCTGACATAAATGGTCATGCCTAGTTATTGAATGTTCGTACATAACTACGATATCCCTTATGCTTCTCTGTAAATATTATGCCTTGCTTTCCCTAGGAGTGCCAAGCTAGGCCTGTTTTTTTACATGCTTTGAGTTCCCTGAGGTGCAGGGATGCCCTCAAGAAAAAGAAAAGAAAAAGAAAAGATCATAAGTCTCTTCTTCACTTTTGAATTGTCCTCCAAAAAAGGAATGCTTATATCGGAAATCTCTAAACTCTTCTTTATACTTTAGTGGGGATGGTAGTGGGATGAAAATTATAATTGATGAAGTACGCCGTTTTTTACATTGATACATTCTGCTGTGGTTCTAAAGATGCACACATTTCATCTACTTTGAGGGGCTCTGCATTGGCTTGCAAGCTTTTACTGATGACGTAGGGACAGTGATAAAGGACCAGTTTCACATGCTGTACTGATTGGAAAGTTTTCTATAGAGAAAGAATTAGAACATAAGAAATTTGGTTCCAACATTCAATGCATACTTGCTGGGTTTATCATATGACAAATATAATATAGGTGCTTAGCGTTGTTGTGGTAAGGTGATTTCTCACCTTGCTATGTTTTGTTTCGTTGTTCAATGTTTATGGCAATGTTTTAAATATCGTTATCGTGTAATGTATCGCACCCTTGGGATGCAGATACATGTCAGTTATCGCATGGGATATATCGGTTGTATTGTGTAATATATCGTTGTTGTTGGGAAACATGAGAACATTGGGAAATTGGTGGAAATTTTCAATGAAACTTAATGGATTGTTGAAAAAGACATTAATACATACTTAGAAATCAAAACACTACAAAAAAAGGTGCACATAATAGGGGTTTCCTTTGTATGGAGTCCTAATATATGCCTTGTCCTACTAAACTGATGCAAGTATATTCAAATTTTATTTATATCATTTATAAATGTAAGAAGACATGTATGGAAACACAAGCAATACATTCAAAAGCAAAAGAAGAATCACTAGATCAAGTTACATACATGTTTGATTTTGTATTTGGATACAAAGATTGCAACTAATTTGCAAGAAATTGAGAAATTTTGATTTTTCTCAATTTTTTGCAACTTGGCCCATCTCCCTAAATCTCGAAATCGAAGCTCCAAATTTATTATTTTCATGGAAAACATGAAGATTCATAGATTTGTAACCATTTGACACTGATTCTATGTGATTTACAATAAAAAACTTGGTTGGAAATCAAAAATGTTCACCAGATTGAATAGGTGGGATATATCGGCACTACCTATGTGTTTCGTATCGCACAGGTGGGATACAAGATATATCGTGGGATATGTCGGCTGATATCGTCGATATTTAAAACATTGGTTTATGGTGTAGGATTGTGTCACCATATAAGTAATTTCTGTCATATTTTAGAGAGGGTAGAAACACCATTTGATTCTTTTGGCAAAGAAGGGGTCTTAAGAGTATCTATTCGCAATAATGAGTTTCTAGCCTTTTTGTGATTTATACCTTCTAAATATATTTATTGATAACTAAGAAAAAAGGTTAACCAAGATATCAAATGAAAAATAAATAGATGTATTATCAATTTGCAACATGTACTAATTTTTAACGTGAGCAGCCAGGGGCAAAATTGCATGCACTTAGTCCCCAAGATAGCTAAAACTTTGCATTATTTGAGAACATGGGAAGGGCTTTTAGCCAAAGTAAAGGCATTTAGGTATGTAGTGAGTCCAGCCATGTGTTTCACAACGTACAGTTGAAATTGTTTACTGCCTCTCCTTAGGTCAAGAGGTCAGCAAGATTTTACCTGCTCACTTAAACCCACGAAATGTGGGCTGAGTTCATACTTGGCCCTCATAAATGCATCCCAAATTATTGCTATTTCTCACTTCTGGACTTCCCTTGGATCTGGGGTCATTTTGCAATGATCTGCACAGATTATACACACAATAAATGATTGATAAAAAAACAGTTTTCAATGTCGAAACACCGGTCCACAAAAGAATGTTTAATGAAGATGGTCCATGATAAAAGGAAAGTAGTTCAATTATCAAAGGCTTGATATATTCCAATCTGAGATTTTTCCCCACGTATCCCCCATCTACAATGAGGCCCATCATATAAATGGTTTGGATTATTTATACATGTCCTTAGATTGAACAACAAGCCAACAAGTAAAAATAGCAATACCTCGAGATGTATTGTAGTCAATACCTCATCAAAAAGTTCGGCCAATAAGGATGGATGTAATATTTTGGGCTTCATGCCTTAGTTTTGCCAAGAGGATTGGCAGTTACTTTCTGGGATTTAGTTGGTTGTAATTCTTTGAGCTTTGGCTCCCATTCTAATAAAAGTCGGTTGCCTTTCTAGAAAAAAAGGAAAAAAAAAAGGTCTCTAATCAAAGAGAAGCTCCGGTGGCCTCTTTTTTCTGAGGGAGGGGGATCATGTGTTGTGGTGCCTACTGTTCCAGTGAAACCCTAAAGATTCAGAGATAGCCAGTCTCTTGCGTCTGCTTAACATGCTGCAGAAGGTGTCCTTGCCGCATAACTGGATTGATAAGAGGATTTGGATGGCAGAACCCAGTGGAATCTCTATTGAAAGTCTCTAGCTTGCTTCCTGGTGGAAAGAAATGGCCCCTCATTCTTAGTTTTTTGAAAAAAATTGGAAAGTGAGGGTGCTGTTGAAGGTCCGTGTGTTCGCTGGATTGCAGCGTGGGAAAAATCTTGACAGTTGACTAGCTAAAGAACTGTGGTTTTGCATCACCTAACTGGTCCTTCCTGTGTGAAAATCAAGAAGAATATGCAAACCATATTATGCTCCATTGCTGCTATGCGCGTGAGGTCTGGGCTTTGATTTTCTCTAGGTTTGACATTTACTGAATGATCCTAGTGTCCATTCAGGAGACAAAGGCTGGCTGGTGAAGGCTTGGGGTGTGACTGGGAGTGGCAGGATTTTAGAGAAGTCCTTTTTGCTGATCTTTAGTTATTTTGGCTGGAGAGAAATGACAGGATCTTTGAAGAAAAGGCCTTGCCGCGTTGCTTATCAATCGGTTTTTTTTTCCAGTCACCCTATGGGCCAGGGCTGATCATAGATTCTTCGGAATGCCTGCCTTGGATTTCTCAGTTGCTTGGCTCGAGGTCCACAGCTGGTGGAAAAGTTCTAAGCCCATTGCCATGTGGAAGTCCGAAGTCCCCTCCCTTGGGTCACCTCAAGATGAACTTTGATGGGTGCTCATGGGGAACCCAGGGCGCTCGTGTGTTGGGGGAATTCTTTGTGGTCATATGGGCAAGGTTATGGCAGAGTTTTCAGCTCTGATAGGCATAAAGGAATCTCAAGATGGTGATGGAGATTTTTAAAGGGCTGGTGATTCTCAAGGGCGACTCCAGAAATACAATCTCTTGGGGTTCCAGCCTTAAATGCCTCTGGAGAGTGGCAAATGTTATTGCGGAAATCCATGATGTGTGTGTCGGGTGGAGCTTTCCTCCTGTTAGCGTTCCTTGTGAGGCTATTTCTGAAGTGGATCAGTGAGTGGAAAGGTGTGCTACGGGATATTCTCTGCTACTGATTGGGTATCATTGAGTAGAGTGTGCAGCGCCTTGCTGCATATCCGTATGTTTTGTTGTTGAGATGTTGTTTGCCATTTGTGGTTTTTTATTTGTGTTTTGCCTCTTTCAATAATATCCTTCTATTCATTTAAAAAAATTCCTCATCAAAGGGACCTTTTCACAATCTCCTCCCTTTTCCCGCATTCTGCAGACCACTTTCTCTCTCTCCTCCATGTGATGCTAAATCTAACAGTTAATGCTTGGATTCATCATCTCTACTATGTCTAAAGGAAGCTAGGGGCGAAAATCTTGATGCAATTAGTTATTTTAGTTGCTAAATTATGCCTTATTAAAGGACATGGGAAGGGGCACCTGTTGCAGTGCCTCGGTGGTACTCTCTGGAGTTTCAACACAAGGTCATGGGTTTGAGATCCCTTGTGGTGCGAGTGTGTGAGAGAGTGTGTGGGGGTGTGAGTGCATGAGTATGTGAAAAAAAAGGGTGTGTGAGTGTGTGGAAAAAAAGGACATGGGAAGGGTTTTAAACCAAAAGGCATGTAGGTAATTAAGAGTTGAATTGTGTAGTCTATGCCAAACAAAGGAGGAAAACCTTCAAAATCTGAAATAGCATGATGGATGATACGTAGGCAGTGAGATGTATTATTTGTGAAAAACACAAAAATTAAACTGGATTGTACAAATTGTGAGGTGCACTTTAGATGGATCATAAGCCAAAATTTACACTTTCGTCATAATTTATTTAAATGATTTACAAACATTTAGTGGCGCTTGAGATGAAAAGGTCCATTGGCCCCGATTTAGAAAACATGTTTGAATAGTTTATACGTTAGGATTGTTCAACCAAATACTAATATGGGATTGGGTTTACGGTGGACCCTTCGAATTGGATGGTGTGAATGATTGAGGTGATGTGTACTGTGTACAATTTCAGGGTGCCTGTGTATCAAGCATTCCCCCCCCCCCCCACACACACACACACACACACACATCCCAACCGCATTCCTACTCGTCCCCTTTCCACATGCAACCCCTAGTGCCTATTTACAAGAATAAAGGAGATGCACAAAGTTGCACCATTATGGAATTAATTTTACGAATCGCACTAGGAACATGTGGGAGAGAATGGTAGAAGGTACCCAATGGAATCCAATGATATTAGAAAATCACTATGTAGATCTGATGATGTTGTCGACATCCCCAACACCGTCTACTATTGACTGAATCCAGTTCCTCCTACAAGCTGGATCTGGCAGAAGGTACCCATTAAAAATCATTCTTTCAAGATTCAAATCGAATATTGAGCATGATCTAGACCAACTATCCATCTTTTGAAAGAGCTCCACATTTTAGATGACTACTATTCCTTCCTTTGTAGGCTCTAACTAATTGCAACCCCACTCAATCAACCTTGTTACCACCGTTTCACACCGATCTAATGATCAAATTGGACGTATCTTCAATCTTCCCCCTTTGAAGTGTGGCTATATGCACAATGTTCCAAGTATTGGCATCACACATGATATTGCACCTTCGAGAATGGGAAAATATTGCCGGATATTTTGGGAAATATTGCAGATATTGTGTATAAAGTATTGTAGTCCAAGGGAAACATTGGGAAAACATTAGGAAAATGGTGGAATTTTCAGTGAACTTCAAGCGATGTTAAAGGACATGATTGCACATGTCTCTCTCTCTCTCTCTCTCTCTCTCTCTCTCTCTCTCTCTCTCTCTCTAAAAAAAAAAAAAAAAAAAAATTGCAAAAACCTATGCATAATAATATTCCATTGTTTATGGGACAAAACTACGTGTCCCCAGCCATAAATGACACAATTATGTTCAAAATGGGTTTATATCATTCAAATGTCATGTTGGGGCGGCCATAATATTGTTGCTCTACATAACTGCAATATTGTGCCCAACTATTAGGTTATGATGCCAGGCATGTATTCTCGAACATATTGATGGTACTCATCCTTATCAATATCAATGTGCACTAGTGTGCCCATTGGTGTATACTGAGTTGTCACTATAATTGTCACGGCTGCTCCCAGTGGCATTGATTGTGGCCATGGTTGAATGCTCCATACCCATACCCATATCCTAAATACATTCGTCCATAAGCATATTCCCGATGGTCAGAGTTGCTCATGCCATAGCCATACGAGCTATATCCATCAGGCGACATGCAAGTGGAGCTACCCTGTTATCATTAGCGTCTATGGATCCAAGGCATTGTGCAATAGCCTCCTCATTTTGTGCCAATATTTTTAAAGACGAGAAATGTTGAGTTGGCTTTGTCGAGTGTGACATGAGCACCACATGATCATGGTCTTGAGTGGTGTGGTCAATCATCCACTGGATATCTCTATTATGACATATATATAATAATTTGCATACAATGAAGCCTGTATTGACAGTGGGGTGTGTACTAACAAGCTAACCAATAAAATAAAATAATAATAATAATTTGCATACGCTACATGCCATATAGATTATGCTACACGCTATGTAGCTCACATTACAATTTTTTTTTTCACTACAACATTAAAATCAATTAATGTTTTCAATGATTTGTTACATTTTTCTATTTTCAATAAAATTAGTTAATTTTTCAAAGGTTTTAGTAAAAATAATATAAGTAATAGTATTAAATCAGTTTCATTGCTTTCTTTACATTTACACTTAATCATTACCCTATATTATTTTAGGTTGAGTTTAGTTGCACCAAATATCATGAAATATTGTTAAATTTTATTATTAATCAATCTAATTTGGTCCAAAATATCATGAAATTAGTGCAACTAAGCGCAACCTTGATTAAAAATCTAGAAGTAGCATGTAGCTTACGTTACACGCTATGTAGCTTACGCCTTACGCTTTAGAGGGGTGAATGCTACACCACACGCCATTCGCTATTTAAAACATTGCCTTCATCTTGTCTATCCTTGCCCTTTTCATTTGGATTCCTTAATTTGGAGTGCCTTCCCATTCAACAAATTTTCGGTTAAGTCTTTCTATACCTTGATTCGGGCAAGGGCGAGTACCGGAGGTCGTGAGTTTTCCCATGCTTTTTGGTCGTATGGCGTTCCTCTGAAAGTGGTGTCTTTTGCTTGGTTGGTGGGAACTAGGAAGGCAACCCATTATAACGGTTGACAATCTTCAGAAGCGGGCTATGATTCTTCCCAACACATCTCCTTTGCAAGGGTGATGCGGACCACCTATTCTTGCATTGCCCATTTGTTTGTTAGGTGTGGTTGCATCTGTTTAAAGTGTTTGAAATCTTTTAGGTAATGCCTCAATTTAGTGGAACAACTGTTCTGGATGTGGCATGGAGTCCTGGTTGTTAAGGAAGGGCTTGCTCTTTGGCATTTGTCTTTGCTCGCAATCCTTTGGAACATTTGGGGTGAGCGTAATGCTCAATGCTTCCGCAACAAAGCAGGGCCATTATAGGTGGATATCTTATTGCATATCTAGTGATATTGAGCTATTAGCCAGAGCTATTGGTTTGAACTAATGATATTTAAGACATTATGTATGTGTCTTTTGAGCTTTGGTCAACCCAACCCCTTACTTTTCTAGTGATGATCTTGTTTGGGAACCGCTCTTCACACTCTTTCCCTCCTTTGGATCTTGACCCACAGATCCTATCCTCCTTTAATCAGGTTTATTTTTTTCATAATTAACGGAAGAAGAAAGATTACAAATTTCCCACCTTTAATTGGACACTTCAATGGAGAGATGATTGCTTTCTTTCCTATTGCCTGTTCTTCCAAATGGTAGAGAATGTGGCGCGGGTTGCCTTCCATTGGATCAATTGCTATTCCCACCACCTTACCTGCCTTGATCATAATCGGATTCACCACGGAGTCTTGAAGGAGATTGTCATTGCCTCTCTGGCCTGATTGATGGCCACCTTCCCTGCTCTCTTCAATTGCCTTTGATTCTTCAACCTAATTTGCCCAATGGTTTTCACTATTTTTCTCGTCTAAACATTTGGGGAGGAATTACTAGAAGGGTGTTTGGCTACCAAACGATATCGCGGCAACTTCCTTGGAGAATACTCCCCTCCTGGTTTTATAGACAACAATCTCCAATTCATCTTACACTTTATAGAGCTCTTTTCTGGTCTGGAGATTTGTTTGGACTTGTTAGTAATAGTTGCGAATAAGACGCAAAGGGCAACATCATTTTCCATCTGTGAAATGACAAGGATGTTGTTCTCTCAAATATCGTCATCATGCATGACCATGTGGAGCAACTACTAAATCCTCATTGTTGACTTGTGGATTACCAACTAACCCTTTCCTAAGGGTGTTGTCGCCTCAAGCTCCACAAGTCCCCTGTCATGATGCTAAACGGGACAACTGTCCCACGAGAGCACCATCTGCCCATGGAGTTTGAAATTCTAAAAAGACTTTGTACAAGCCATGTCACAAGGGTCATGTGGTAGCATGACTTCCTAATGATTGGAAAACTTGTGACACTCGATTTCCTAGTTGTTAGGGTGACCCACCCACGTCATTGTCTCCTTTGACTGCTCCCCAGGATCTTGCGGTTTACTTTGCATTTGGTTTTTTCGTCTAGCATTCTCTTAAGAATTTCTGCTGTTAGAAAAAGAAGATCGATTCTAGAGATCATCTTTCAGCAACACCTAGATTTCAAACCTTACATTTTCAACTTACAAATGGATCTCCTTAATCCTTCCCAAAATTTGACTTTCCTAATGGAAACCCTTGCAATTTCCTCTATTCTTCATTGATCTTGATCGAGGATCAATTTCCACAACTCACCGAAGTAGGATCCTAGCATAGCTATCATTTCCAAGCCACCAGAGGGAGGTTGCGAAGGCCCCTCCACCTCGTCTACTGCCTCATTTTCTTCCAAGTTTGTCCATATCCTTTGCAAAGGCCCATAAGAGAACAAGCTCCCATCCTAGAGCATCTTTTCCACTTCTTTCCATTAATGAAATCCACACTTTGGATCTGTGGAGTCTCTTTACTAACGCCTTTATAGACAAAAAAACAATTATTATGGGTGGAAATCCAGTCCCAAAATATCTTGCAAACATATGGTATTGTTGGTGAGAAGATAAATGACATTAGTGCATGACATCCTTCTTTCTTGAATCATTTGGATGCCAACCTTTAACAGGGTTTGATTCTTGATTCTTCAACAACCCAACCTCCCTTGAAAGTTTTCTGAGATGGTTGTGATATTTTTATGGCCCGGCCTTGCCATAGCTACTTCCCCAAAGATCCTTGTCCAACATGGTTTAGAATATTCGCATCTTATCAGTTGATGTATTATATTTGTATTGGCCATGGTGTGCCGTAAAGGCCGTTACATAAAGGTAATGGTGGCAACCATTACACGTTATGGGGTTGTAACAGCCGTAACAACCGTTATGGAAAAAATGACCCGTAATTGCCATTAACAGCATGTTGCATCCCCTATAAAGGCCATAATAGCCCCATAATGGTCTATTACAGGACAGCTACAGATTTGTCATACTTTTTAATCAACATTATGGGGCAGATATAGGTTTTTCGGTGGTTTTTTTTTTCAGTAAATAAAAAAGTAAAAAAGAGAGACCATAACGGCCATTACGGGGCCGTAACAGCTGTTATGCCCCGTGTCATAAAGGTCCACCACCGTTACTGTTACGGAACACCTTGGTATCGGCTTGTTACGATACATGATGTGGGTCTGCATCAGTTTGTCTCTGAAAAAATGTTTTGTATCTGTCGATACAGGCTGTATTGACACCAATACGTGTCTGATACGGCCGATACAGCCTAATTCGGCAATGAAGACTCGAATTTGATTTTCTCTATAATTTTACCTCATTTTTCCTCTTTTATTTTAATAATTGTGGAAGCTTAAGAGTTATTTTACACTAGATCTAGGTCTTTTTTGGGTATCAAAACAATAGATTTTGGTGGGATTTGACAAATTAAAGCGGAATGGGCCGTTATAAGAAAAATAGGAAAAGAAGGGTAAACCATCACTTTAATGTTTTTTTTTTTAATTATTATTTTTGTTTTCCGTGTTTTCATCTTTTTTTTTGGTTGTATTTCAATGTAATGGGCCTTAGTCTGTGAAATCAAACTTGATTTCTGTTTAGTTAGGGCCCATTTGATTTGCCTTTAGCACGCTAAGTCGTTAGACAACATTTAAAAAATAAAAATAAAAATTAAAGATTAGTCTGATACACTATTATATAGGGAAAAGGTACTATGCGCTCGACCTCACGATTAGCTCCCGTGAGGTCGAGTTGTGGGGGCCCCACCGTGATGCGTGTCGACCATCAACACCGTGCATTTGATGGGTACCCTCTAAGTTATGGGATATCCCAAAAATCGGCCGTATACGGAACTCAGGTGGGCCATACCATCTAAAATCATGTGAAACACCGTTAAAACATATAAAAGCACTTGGTGGGGCCCACCTGAGTTTTGAATTCTGCTGAAACTTGGTCTGAACCCTCATGCAAGTGGGACACACATAATGGATGGGCTGGATTTGCAAACCACATCTCTGTGGGCCCAAAAAACTGATTATGAATGTTTTAATGGTGCACGGCCCCTCCCCACTTATGTATGTGGTGTGGCCCACACAAGTAACGGATTGACTTGATTTTTGAGACCTAGGCCCACGATGGAATGGTGCATCTGATTGATGGGTTAGATGTTCGAAACGCATCACGGTGGGGCCCACACAGCTCGACCTCATGGGACGGACTCGTGAGGTCGAGCGCATAGTACCTTTTCCCTATATACATATCTAGAACACAGAAATGACATATTGTTGAATCCCCCCTCTCAAAACAACACTTATAATTTTACACTTATTTTTTGGCCTGCTTTTTTTATTTTTTATTTTTTATTTTTTATTTTTTAACACTTGTACAGTGTTGGTTTTCAGCTGGCTGATACTGTTATGTGACTGTTTATTTTTGCCTTATTTTCATAGGATATTTTTATTTTTTTAAAGATGATTTGTAAGGGGAGGAGTTGATGAATGGTCTAGATTAGAGGACGGGTTGTGGACCTTGCGTATGGGTCTAGGTTCATTGTATTTGGTTTGGTGTCTAGGTTCATTGTATTTGGTTTCGTGTCTAGGTTTATTGTATTTGGTTTCGTGTCTAGGTTTATTGTATTTGGTTTCGTGTTTAGGTTTATTGTATTTGGTTTCGTGTCTAGGTTTATTGTATTTTGGAGACTGTAAATAACTCTTAAGGGATAAATGAAACCTCAGCTGAAATTTCCCAATTCTTTGCGTGAGCAAGGAGGCTGGTCATCCTCGAATTTGACCAGCCTTTGCATTCTTATATCCACTTGCCACCCTTTCACCCCTCAAAACTCCCACAAATCCCAATTTTTTTTTTTCCCTCTTAATCGCAATAGAATCCATACCATTTGGTATTAGAGCTTCATTCTTGACGATTCCATGACAAATACCAGACAACAGATGGATTCTAAGTTGGAAAAGTTGGAGAACGAAGTGCAGCAGTTGTCTGGAGCACTGCGTGAGATACAAGAAACCTTGACAGCCATGAATCTGAAATATGATCGACTGGTGCAGGCAACAAATGCAAAAGGGCGGAGGGTGTCGCGGAACCCGAAGCCATGCGTGGTGGACAATCATCTAAGGCAGGAACCGACAACATCCAGACCCAATTTGCTTGGATTGACTTTCTCAAATTCGCAGGAGAGGATCCTATGAATTGGATCTATCGCACTGAACAATTTTTCAAATATCACAACACTACAGAGGATCAAAGGTACTTTTTGTTTCTTTCCATCTTGAAGATGAAGTTGTGAAATGGTTTCAATGGTACAAGAAAACTCAATCAAATCTAACTTGGAACAATTTTGTTAAAGCCCTTTGCGTACGTTTTGGATTGACAGATTATGAAGATTTTGATGCAGCACTCTCTAAGTTGCGTCAATTAGGTTCTATTCTAGACGGAGTTGAGAAGTTGGCAAACCGAGTAGTAGGCTGGTCTGAAAAGGCACTCATTGGCTGCATCATTAGTGGCCTTTAGGAGGAGATCAAGATGGATGTGAAAATATTCAAGCCTTCAACATTGCTGCAAGCAATTGGGGTAGCACGTATGCAAGAAGAAAAGCTCCAGCTGCTTTGCTGAAACAATAGATTCGCTTCAGGCAAATCATTGAACACCTTACCTACAACCCTCGAACTGGTAGCACCATTCCCAAAAAAAAAGTTGACTTGGGCAGATATGTAAGCTTTTCAAGAGAAGGGGTTGTGCTACAATTGTGACGAGAAGTTAGCGTAGGGCCATAATTGTAAAACCCAATAACTTCTCTTGCTCGAGGACTGTGATGAGATCGAGGGTGAGAAATCAACGAAAGACGAGGATCAACTAGAATTATATCATTCCATGCTCTCTCTGGTCTCACTCCCCATAAGCTATGCAGGTGGCAGGGTTGATAAAAAAAACAAACTATCTTAATTTTAATTGATAGTGGGAGTATGCATATTTTATTAATGAACACTTGGATTGTGAAATAGCCCATTCCTCCACCTTTGAGGTAATGCTTGCTAATGACAAAAAATAGAATGTTCGGATTAGTGCAAAGATGTCAAAATTGACATCCAGGGTTATCGATTCACAATTGATACGTTTTTATTACCTCCTAAAGGATCGGATGCGGTGTTGGGTATTTAGTGGTTGCAAAAGTTAGGATTTGTTTTGTGGGACTTCAAGCGCATGATGGTGGATTTCTCCATAGGTGATTAGTATTACACTTATAAGGGCAAGGGGCGGTTGACTTATGTCCCGCTAGTGTCCACTCATTGGAAAGCTTACTCAAACATCAACCGCAAGGCTAGTTGATGCAGAGGAGCCCTTCACCAGCGGGTAATGAACCTCCATCCCACCCTCCTGTTTTCACTAATTTATTGGATACTTCTGCAGATGTTTTTGCAGAACAACAAGGAATGCATCCAGTGTATTCTGAGGACCATCGCATTGAGGTTATCTCGAGAGCACCCCCTGCTAATGTTCAACCCGATCACTGTCCCCATGTTTAGAAAGCAGAGATTGAGTAGTTTGTGGAAGAGATTCTTGCTTTCGGTTCCATCGTCATCCGTCCTAGGCTCCTAGCAGCAGTCCGTATTCATCCTTGGTGTTGCTTGTTCGCAAGAAAGATGGCTCTTGATGCTTTTGTCTCGCTTACCATGCCCCAAACCAGATCACTGTCAGACATTCCCAATTCCGGTGATTGACAAGCTTGATGCGGGACATGAAAAATAAATATGATGTGCAAGATTTCAGGCTTTAGATCATAATAATTTAGAAACAATCACAGTAATTCCACATCCTTCATAAAGTCAAGCATTCAACAAGGGGAATCTACGAGGGTCCAAGCCTACACATGTTAGGGCTGAATCAATTAAAAATTATAGACCAAACAATGCTTAAAGGATAGTAGATTCATCCACACATGCAAAAGATTATTTCCCAATCCAAGGGATTCTCACGTTTCAATTCGTGAAAACCTAGGGTTTCAATAGTGGAATAAAACTTGGGGATTTGAGATGATCTAGGGTTAGGGTTATGGAAACAAGGCGAAAAAGGAGTAAAATAGAGACGAGAGGGAACTTGTGATCAGCCCGCACGTGTGGACAGCAAACCGGCTTGACGCACGTGCGTGGATGGCAGCCCGCATGTGTGTGGGGCCCATGAATCTGGAATCGGCCAGCTAGGGTTTTGTCGGCCAGGGATAGGCCACCTTCCCTCAAAATTTCAGGCCAAATGGATTATCGGTTTGAACATGGTACTCCGCCGAAGTTTAAGCCCTCCTGCAGGGTCAAATTCTGGAAATCTGCTGTAGGGGAAAGATTAGCTGTAAACGTGGGTGGATTTGATGAGGGGATGATTGTAGGAGATGAGGAATATAGAGGGTAGGAGATGGGGGCAATTTGGGATGGGTGTGGCTTCGCACTACAGTAGTTAGCCCTTCGAAGAAAGGAGGGTTTCGTACCTAATTAAGTTTCCATAACTCAGAGAACTAGAGAAGCAGGAAAACGTAGAATTTTATTAATCATCTTTAATGAAAAAACCCTGTAAGGGGTTGCCTATTCATAAGAAAAACCTATACCCCAAAAGCCGTGCCATGTGCGTAGACTATTACTTAAAGACAAAGTAATAAAACATAACAATTAATCAATGCAATCTAAACCGTTCATGATGTTCCTAATAACGGTAATAAACAAAACTCAAAGTCCTAGGTCACCTAGGGTAGTGGGCTATGATCATGAGATCCAATGATGAGATCCACATGATGATCAGGTCCACCCCAAGGAACCAAAACATAGTCCTCTAAGTAGGAGGCCCTTCATGGATGTCGTCATCAATCCAGATCGAAGGTGGGGCCCTCCTCCTTGCGTACGTGCATAAGGGGGCCGTGCGTGTGCGAGATGTCCCCATCAAAGCTGCTTGATGAGTTACGAGTGGTCCGTTACTTTTCAAAGCTAGATCTTTGTTCCGGTTATCATCATATTTAGGTTTTGGAGGATGTCCATAAGACTGTCTTTCGTACACATGGTGGCCATTTTGAATTCTTAGTGATGATGCCCTTTGGCCCCACAAATGCACCGACAACCTTCTAGAGCCTCATGAACAATGTTTTTTGACCGTTTCTTTGATGTTTCATATTGGTCTTCTTTAATGATATATTGGTGTATAGCCAAACTTGGGACGAGCATTGATAGCATTTGTGGTAGACCCTTTAGAACCTTCGTGCTCATCGCTTATTCATCAAGCGCTCCAAGTGTATGTTTGGCCAAACAGACTATTGAATATTTGGGTTAGATCATTTTTTAGTGACTGTTGATCCTTCCACATTTGCATGCATGGTGGATTGGCCTCGACCAATGACAATGAAGGGCCTTCGAGAGTTTCTTGGACTCACAGACTATTATGGATGCTTCGTTCGGGATTATGGTGGCAAGATCGGTGCCCCTCTCACAACACCCCTACTTGACTAGCAATTAGGAGACCGTCCGCATGTTTTGTAAGGACATGAATATATATATATATATATATATATATATTCATTATGAGGTACCGAATTGAAGATGAGCACTGCCTACCACCACCCTCAAACAAAAGGTCAAACAGAGGTGTGCTTAATCATTGCTTGGAGACTTATATTCGGTATTATGTAGGGGACTGTTCCTAGTAGTGGCTCAAAAGTTTACCTTGGGTAGAATGGTTGTATAACACAACTTTTCAGACGGTTGCTAAGATGACCCCGGGGGTTTACGGTTGCCCTCCACACCTACTGTTTCTTTGTATTTACCCAGCACCACTATTGTGGCGAAAGTGGACCAGCAGTTGTGCGACTGGGATGAACTCATGTACTGGCTTCGAACTAATTTGGTAAATGCTCAGAAGGGGATGAAAGTGCAACATGACCGTCGTCGAGCGTAATGAAATTTCTAGATTGGCAACTTGGTGTATCTAAAGCTTCGACCTTACCGCCATTCCAACGTTGGCCGTCACTCCACTAAAAAGCTTTCCCCTCACTTTTTTCGGCCCTTTTAGATACTTGAGCGTGTTGGTGTAATTGCTTATCGACTTGACCTCCCTCCAGAATCAAAGTTCCATCCGTTCTTCCATGTTTCACTTCTCAAAGGGCATATTGGCCAGGGTGTTTCAGTGTCTTTAGACCTTTCAAATGTTGCAGATGGTGGACTCATCTAGCTAGTCCCGCACCTTGTTTGTGAATATTGGACCGTCCAACGTAGGAGCCGCAAGCTCACCGAGGGGCTTGTTCAATGGAACAACTTGCCTCTGGTGGATGCCACTTGGGAGGATTTGGATTTGCTCTGTCATTGGTTTCTAGATTTTGAACCTTGTGGAAAAGGTTCATGTGAAGGGGAAGGGGATGTTATGTGACTGTTTATTTTTATCTTATTTTCCTAGTTATATTTTAATTTCTTTAAGATGATTTGTAAGGGGAGGAGTTTGTGAATGGTCTAGATTAGAAGAGGGGTTGTGGACCTTGCCTATGGGTCTAGTTTCATTGTATCTGGTTCGGTGTCTAGGTTAATTGTATTTGGTTTGCTGTCTAGGTTCAATGTTTTTGGTTTGGTGTCCAAGGTCATTGTATTTTGGAGACTATAAATAACCCCCAAGGCATAAATGAAACTTAAGCTGATTTTTTTTTCCTAATTCTCTGCTTGAGCAAGGAGGTCAATCATCCTCGATTTCAACCAACCCTAGCGTTGCCATATCCAATCGCTACCGTTTCACCCATCAAAATTCCCACGAATTCCAAAATTTCCCCCCTTAAACGCAATAAAATCCATCCCAGATAGGCCCTCTGATACTGATATCTAGAAGCATTCTTCCAACCTCAAAAATCTTATAATGCTCATCTTCAACCTGAGATCTCTTAGATTTCCCACTAGTTCTTGAGCTGCTTCTTTCCCTTCCTTTCAGCACCTCTGGTCCATATTTAGCCCTTTGATCACAAATGAATCTTGTATTGATCTTAGAGTTGTCGATGGTTTCAATAGCCTTTACAACGATTTTCTCAGAGTCCACCCTCATGTCGGCGAAACCTCTCAATAACCTAGAGCTCCTGTCTCTCAAGATGATGACTTCCCTACCTCATCGATTACTTTGAATTAGAGGTCCACATCCTTCTTTGAGATGCAAGGAAGGTTGATGACGAAGAGTGTCATCCACCTTACCCTCTAATGATTAGTTGATCTTAGAGGGGCTTTCCCTCTTCTTCTTACCATCTCTCAGTTGTCCTCCATTCGCTTTCAAATTTTCCAAGCATGGGATGTCAGAAGTAATAAAATAGAAGAATGGGTTCATTGCCTGAAGGACTTTAAAATCTAAATTGAAAAATTAGACAGGTTTACATTCTCAAAAAATATATATAAAAAAAAAAGGGAAAAAAGAAAAAAGAAAGAACCAAACAAGTTTACTATTCAAAATAAAAAAAGAAGAAAAAAGAACCAGACAATTCTTTTGTGAATGCAGTGATGTTTTGATTTGATCCTTTTATTGCTTTCTTTGTTTATTTATGGAGGTGTCCTTGTAAAACTCTTTTATCCTGGTGGTTACTGTGTTGTCTTTTGAAAGAATGATGTGGAGTACATTCCTCTTTTCAACTTGTTTATGATCTTAAAGGGAAGCCTAAAGTGCCACTTGACACCTTGCGAAGGGATAAAAAATGTTGGATAAAGTTGTTATGAGCATTGTTGCACGAAGCATGAAGGGCAACAATACCAGATGTGGGTGTGTTTCAAAATGTCAGCAAGCATAAATAAGTAGGAAGCAGGAACGGGAGTGTGATTTCTAGGTGTGATCAGAAGCATTAGCAACACCTAGGTCTAAGGTTCATACAACAAAGGTTATGAGTAGGTTTTTTGGGTTCTGGATCTTTTAAGGGATATAATTAAATAAGACTTTCTTTCTAGTAATATAATTCTTGTTATCTTCTCATAAGGAAAAAGAAGAAGAAGAAATTGAGACCTAATGCTTTTTGGATCCAATAGATTGCTTGCGATGCTAGATTAGGAGTTACAAAGTACGTTGAGAGATTTCTTCTTCTTCTTCTTCTCATTTTGAGCTTATTTCAGAGATTGCAATGTTTTGTTAGTACTTGTCATGGTCTGCTGTAACGGCCGTTACGTAACAATAATGGTGTCAACTGTTTTACATTATGGGGTTATAATGGCCACAAACCCCACCCCCTCCCCCAAAAAAAAAAAAAAAAAAAAGAAAAGAAAAAAGAAGAAGAACAAGAACGAGAAGAAGCCGTGGTGGCCATTACGGCCGTTGCAACTGTTACGGAATACCTTGGTATTTGGTGAGTAAATGACTTGCTGCGAAACAAACTTCTGATTGGATGTGCATATGTTTGTGGTTGCATACTATCATGCAATAGATTTTTGGTTTCTTGTTATCATGTCTTGTTCGCATTCCAGGTTACAAGTATGATAGTGTCACAACTCTTAGTACTGTTAATATGATAATTTAAGTGTGATAGGTTGTGAGATCTTGAAGGGCGTTTGTGCGAGATGCAGTCAATCTTTCCCTTGTTGTGAAAGATTAATGATTATTTCTGTAAAATGTTCTCAACTTTTATGCTTGTATCTTTTATTTGTATTGTTTCTGATCAATTTATGGGGTAAGGGAATGTGGAATTGTTGTGCAACTTTGAAACTGTGAAGTTTTGTCCATGTGTGTGGGAATGCTTAATAACCATGTTTCCTGAAAAAACAGCATAGCGTTTCTTGTAAGACAATTTTCTAACACATTTGGATGGTATAGGTGACATAACTGTAAGTCTTCCCTCCAATAAAGGCAAGTATGTTAGAGGAGTCCCTGGTAACATTGGTGTGGATAAGAAGTCTTCCACAACCCATGAACTCATACAAGTTCTAAGGGAGCAGGCAGCTCGGGGACAGGGACAAACAGGTTTTCTTAGAGGTACGGCTATATGTTTCAATTTTCTCTAATATCCTCTGGAAGTGACTTGTTTATGATGTATCGCTGTCTCCATACGCTGATTATCTGGTTTTATAAATGTATTTTTGGTCGTGTCATGCCTATTACCATGCACTTGCATACACTTATTTTTGACCTGCAACATGTTTTACCTTCATGTATTATAAAATGCTGAGTCCAGTAGTTTGGACAGTATGATTTGTGTTTTCAATTTGTACCAGTGGGACCCATAGTTCAGTGATCCAAACCGTCGACTTTGGGCCTTGCAGTGGATGGTCCACTCACCAAAATCTTCCATAATGGAAAAATCCTAACCTTTCATTAGGTTGCCAAAAAACAGGTGAAGAAACAAAATACAACAAAAACATTAAAAAAAGAAAAAAGGAAAAAGGCCAAGATGTTCTCTAGCTAGGATATTCCAGAATCTTTTATGAACAGCCGTTGATGGTGTGTTCCATCATAGCCGACAATTTGGATTGCTGAACCAGGGGATCACCATACAAGCTTTAGGCTGGAGCATTGTATACTGCTGCTTTTACCTTATCTCATTTTAACATTTTTGTGATCGTGATTTGCATACTAGTGGTTGTGTCCTGTTTTAGCTTGCTGCTAGAATTTCAAGGCTAGTGTTGCTTGTGTTTATTGGTTAAAAGAATTTGTTGAATTCTTGTTATCAAAGAGACATGGTCTGTTTAATGAGATACATAAAATAATGATTCAGATAGATTGATTCCAAAAATCTGTTGATAATGCAAATTATTGTTGTTCTTTGTCTTAATTTATACATTTATTTTTCTTTTTTCTTTATTTGTAGTTCATCTACAAAAAGTGAGATGTCTTGTGGTGGGATTATAGTTGCACAGAGTGTGAAGCAAAGTGGCAATAGATTTGGGTGCGGGAGTGGAGAGTTGAGTAGATTTAGGAAGAGGAAGGAAGAGAATAAGAGAAGGAAAGAGAAGGAAAAGTGTGAGAGGAGAGAATTGTGAGAGGGAATCACTTTCTTGTGTATTAGGGCCACAAGCCCTAACACGTTTTATTATAACACTAGAAACACACATACTTACTCCTCAAGAGCACACAACATTGTACATGCACACACATAAATACACACTAACATTATATAAGTACATTGCATTTTCTATACTCACCCTCAAGTTGGGGCATAGATGTTGATCATGCCCAACTCGCCAGTGATATGGAGAAGAGCATCCTGACTGAGAGACTTGGTAAGGACATCAACCAGTTGTTCCCTATAATGAACAAAGGGAGTCATAATTTCCTTGTTAATGACCTTCTCCTTACTGAAGTGACAATTGATCTCACTGTGCTTCATGTGCTCATGAAACACTAGATTGCTGGCAATGCGAATGGCAGCTTGATTATCGTAGTGGAAAGGAATGACACTCAAAGATTATTGCCAAGTTCTTGTAAGAGAGTTTGAAGCCAAACAAGTTCACATGTCGCATGAGCCGTTGCTCTATACTCGGCTTCGGCAGAAGATCGCGCAATAATAGACTGCTTCTTACTCTTCCAAGTGACAAAGTTACCACCTACAAATGTACAGTACCCAGAAGTAGACCATCAATCATGTAAACTTCCAGCACAATTAGCATCGAGTAACCAAAAAGGTGAAGATGAGCAAACCTTTACCAGGGGCGGATTTGAGATACTGAAGAATACGATACACTGCCATCAAATGCTTAGTGTGAGGGGTATGCATGAATTGACTGACAGCACCCACATCATAAGAAAGATCTGGTTGGGTAATGGTGAGATAAGCCAGCCAACCAACTGATAATGCATCCTTGAATCAAAGAGGAGAGTGCCATTTTCGGAATTGAGTTTTAGAGCAGTATACATAGGCGTAGTGGTAGGCTTGCATCCTAGCATCCCTGTCTTAGAGAATAGATCAAAGGTGCATTTCGTTTGAGATAGCACCACCCTCGACTTCGATTGGTCAACTTCAATCCCTAGGAAATACCACCACTATTCTCTCAATATCATCACTAGACAACACAATGTCATCCACATAGACAATTAGTACCATAACCCCTGTGGGTTGGTGACAAATAATAGAGAATGGTCAACTTGGCTACGAATAAATCCAGAGTCCAGAAGAGCATGACTGAACTTATCAAATCGGGCATGTGGAGACTGTTTGAGACAATAATTTGATTTCTTTAAGTGACACACAAGAGGCGACCTCATGAGGACCATGAGGCATAGAAAAATTGGGGGCTAGTCCATATGAACTTCCTCAACAAGATCACCATGTAAGAGCGCATTTTTCACATCTAGTTGAAATAGGGGCCAAAACAAATTCATTGCCAAAGAGATAACCACACGGACATAGTTGAGTTTGGTCACTGGAGAGAATGTCACAAATCAGTCCTCGCCATATGTTTGAGTAAAACCCTTTGCGACTAACCGTGCCTCATAACAACCGATGGAACCACTGGGATGATATTAGGTGGTGTAAACCCATCGACACTCAATAGTCTGTTTTCCCTTAGGTAGGGAAATCAGCTCCTAGGTAATATTTTTCACTAGCACCTGTATTTCTTCCATCATAGCCTTAGTCTAGCCAAGGTTACTCATAGCTTCTCTTATAATGCGACGGATAATAGAGGAGGATATGGAAGATGTAAAAGACTGGAGATGAGGTGAAAATGCTGATCGGAAACAAAATTAATAATGTGATGTTTTATGCATGAGCAGGATGGTTTACGTAAGGCAATGGGAAGATCGTCATGAGATTGAGGGTGAGAGCTTATACCTGATACATAAGAATAGGCTTTGAAACAGACGGAGGAGATTCATAATCAAGACATAATACTGGGAGGTATAGATTTAGAGTCAGACTGTATAAGCTCCTCTCCCCTAAATTAGTAAGTGGAGTAGATATCACCCTCCAGTAGAGAAGTATTGGAATATCTTCAAAGATGGTGACATCCACTGACACATACCACTTACAGGTCAGAAGATTATAACACTTATACCCCTTTTGTGACCGAGAGTAACCTAAGAAAGTACACTTTATGGCCCGATGACTCTACTCGTTGTTACTCCCATCATGAATCTGAGAAGCATGTACACCAAAAAAACTTTAGGAGGTAATGGAAACAGTTTGTCATGTGGGTGCAAGATTTCAAATGAAGACTTGTGTGACAGTATACGAGATGGAATGCGATTAATCAAAAAAACAACATCAAGGCATCATTCCAGAATTGCTTTGGAGGTTCAGTCCACGTAAATGTCATGAATAACTTCAAGAAGGTGACAGTTCTTTCGCTCAGCTAGTGTTGTTAAATGCGACCGCATACTCGCATATGTGAATTCCCATATGCATATTGCATATGCCATGATGGCATATGCTATCGTAGTGCATATGTGATTGCATATGTTAAATGTGCGAGGATATGCGATCGCATATGTGATGTATGTGATCGCATACCGCATATGCGATCACATACAACATATGTGATCGCATATATGCCAATTGTTGGCACATTATTATTATTATTTGGAAAAAAATCAAACTTTAGTAAGTGTAACTTGTAATTGTAAGTTGTGTAACTATATTCAGTGTTCGAAGAATCGGTATCACTACAAGTTTCGTTGGCTAGGGATATGGAAACAATATCGATATCGTCGATAATATCGCTGATAACCGAAAATGTGGGGAAACATGGGAAAAACGGTAGAATTTTCAACGAAACTTCAGGAAATGTTAAAATATAATATTTGTATATTTAGAAATTAAAAAATTTACAAAAAGAATGCATACATAACAAGTTTCCATTTAATGGGGCCTTAAAAGCATGTGTTGTTGTAAGAAATCAGCCCAACCATCCCATCCGACCATATTTAATCATCCAACCTTCCATCCAAACATCCATCGATATTACAAAATATCAACAACACAGGATATTTCACCAAGAAATCATCAACAATTGGAAAGGAAACAAAAGATTGTGGTCTCAATATCGCGCATGTTGCAATATCGATAAGATCGAGATATTATCAATATTATCAATGACAAATTGAACACTACATACAAACATGTGCCCATGAAAAAAAAAATTGAAATTTTTTTTCTAATAAACAAAATTTTGATGATACCAATACGTTGGCGATATTATTGAAATATCTTCGATACACTTATGATACAAGCATTACCTAGAATTTACATAGTCGAAAATATTGGCGATACATTGGCGACATTGATGCATTAGCAATACAAGTGACACCTAGAATTTACATAGTTGAAAATATTGGCGATTATATTAGCAATATTGATACGTTGGCAATACTTAGCGATACATTGCTAATACCTGGAATTTCTGATATTACCAGCATTATCGTTATCGCTACCAGTGTTATCGGTGTCGTTGAGCTGGAGATAAAGATAATATCGGAGATATTTCGAACATTGACTATATTGTTGAATGTAACTTAGTGTTAGTGTAACTAAGTTGTAACTTGTAGCTCGTAAGTAGTGTTAATGTTATAGTGTATAAATAATAACATTAAGATGTAACTTTAAAATTGTATTTGTATAATAAATAGCTTATTGATTGTTTTCCTACTTAACTATATTGTTGAATTTTGAATTTGATGTACTTCATTCATTTTTCTCACAAGTTACAAACTGATTTTATATTTGTAAAATTACTATATTAGTTATCTATTAACTTAGGGCAGTTTCCCTTAAGTTTTTATATTTTTCTACATTTTTTTTTTTCAAAATGTCCCCTTATTTTTTTTAAAAAAAATTAAAAAAAAAATGTGATTGCATATGCAATCGCATATGTGCATAGGCATATGCGATCGCACAGAACTGCATATGTAGCTTGATGACATTGTGCTCAGCTGCACCATTTTGTTGAGGGGTTCGAGAACACAATGCATAAGACAAGATGCCATGGTTTGCAAAATAAAAACAAAAATGCATTTGACATATACTCGCCCCCATTATCAGAATGTAAAATTTTGATGGGGCATTGAAATTGGTTGAGCACGTCATTGTAAAAATGCTTGAACATGTCAACAACTTCATGCTTGGATTTTAGAAGATAAACCTAGGTCATCCGTGTGCAATCTTTAATAAATGTAATAGAAATATGTAAAAAAAGAGAGGTAACGGGAGCATGACCCTAAACATCAGAGGGGACTAACTCAAACAGTATGGATTTCTTCTTAGATAAACTAGAAGGGAACACAACCTAGTGATGTTTGGAGAACTCTGAAGTTTCATAGCTTAAATGTTTAAATATAGAAATTGAAGGAAACAAAAGTTTTCATTCAGATGAGGATGGATCTAAGCGGCAATGCCATCGGGACACTGACTCCCTACGGACAAGGCACTTAGTGCTATCACAAGAGCATCATCAAAAAATAAATTCCTCCACGTTCATGGCCCCCACCAATCATTATCATCTACTTCATC
Source organism: Magnolia sinica (assembly GCF_029962835.1). Lineage (NCBI taxonomy): Eukaryota > Viridiplantae > Streptophyta > Magnoliopsida > Magnoliales > Magnoliaceae > Magnolia > Magnolia sinica. The sequence continues at coordinate 56,378,918 of NC_080590.1, forward strand.
TGGAGGTCTTGAGCTACACAATGAGAAAGAAAGAAGGTTACTGAACAATTCAAAGATTTCGTGAGAGGGTTGACAGATAATAAATTGAGTGGGAAGCTAAGTACATGCAAGATTGAAGACAAGTGCATGGTAGGAGAAACCTTGATGGAACCAAATCTAGATACAAGAGTTTGGTTTCTATTAGTAACAGTGACAATATGACTGGGTAGAAGAAAAATAGGAGCTAAATGGATGAGGCTTACCAGTAATGTGGGGTAGCTCCGAAATCAATGACCTAGGAAGTATGAGAGGATACATGTAGGGTAGTACGAGAGGCTCTGGAAGTAATTAGGGACCTCATGCACATGCAGTCACATCAAGGCGTTACATGCTTCATGGTACGAGAGAACTCATAATAGTCAAGTGATTTGATTCCCCCGCATCACTTCGTTTCACCCCCTCTTCTCTCTAAAGCTTATCACTGGGGAATCCCTTTCCTCCACTTTGTTTCGCTTTGCTTGACTTGGTCATGGTTATCCTCCTACCTCCCCAAGGATGTTAAAAGTAGGAGAATTGGTGACTCTCATGACTATTAAGACTGATATCCTCATCCATGCCTTAACCAAACAAACCAGCTCTTCTCTCTTTAGTTAGTATGTGAGTTATCTATCCCTTTCCCGCACAGTCCTACGAGAAAGCGAAATCACTTGAGGTAGATCGCTCCGCTACAATTGGCTCTGAAGTCTTCTTGGAACTAGTGGATGCACTACCAACCATTGACACACTTGCCCAAGATGGGTGATCAACAAGATCCCAACAATGATCAACATAGTGGTTGGTACCCCCATAGTGAGTACAAGTGCGAGGTTTGTCACGTTCACGTCCTTGTCTACCACGACCACGGCTATCATGTCCTCTACGATCAACATCATGGCCCCTACCTCGATTACTCGATCCAAAATTTCGTCCACATATTTGAGTACCCCATGTTGAGGCTCTAGAGCCATGGCTAAATGAAGACTGGTCTCTAACAACATGTACAGATTGATCGGTGAAACAAAGGGAGAGGCGAGCGATGTGGTAACCCTTTGACATGTTGCGTAAATATGTTAGAGAAGGAAGAAGATCCATGACTATAATTGTCTCCAAAATCTGAACAACATGATACTCAAGGCTTGAGACCAGAAAGGAATTGGATACTTTTGTTTTCTTCATGCTGCTTCCATACATGCTCGTAGTCCATGGTACAGTTGGAGGGAAGGGGATGATAGAGGTTCAACTCATCCCACATACCCCAAAGAGCGGAAAAGGACTCCTTCAGGGATATTGAATCTTGTTGAATTCTGCCAATGTCTAAGATCAATGTGAACACTCTGGATATATTTTGAGCTTTTGAATACACAATATGAAGGTTGTCCCATATCCTTTTCGCTGAGGTTAGAAACATGCCAGAATTACTTACAGTTGGTTCCATACTGTTAAGCAATCGAGCTGACTTGGTAGTTCTCCTTAGTCCACGTCTTGAAATTCGTATCTGTAGAATCAGGGGGTTCATCCAATATATGGAATTCCATCTCTTCCCCCCAAAAACAGCTTCACAGATTGAGCCCACTGCAAATAATTATTACCATTCAACTTTAACTGTTGTAATCAACAAGGGATGAGGTATTGAAGACCCCATACCATATCCGGAAGGGTCCATGAACATGAAACACAAGCAACAAAACACACAAAATGGTGCTCACACGATTAGGTTCAGCTACCAAACCTATATAAGGGTCATATCTCCACAAAAAACTAGGGTCCAGATGATGGGCTGGAGGTCTAGAAGCAGAAGAGACTAGAAACAGCAAGAAACTTCATAAACTTGCTTGAGCACCACACACTACCAAAAGAAGATCATCCACCCCCCCCCCCAGATAAAAAGCAAAATACTCCATGGATACCCAAATATGGTAAAACCGATCCACCTGAAGAAGAAAACTGTCAAAAAAAAACCCTAAGGTTTTCCTGCTGGTCATGAAAAATGTTCCAAATGCACCTCAAATCAGCCCTAAAAATCTTACAAAAAATCACCAAAAGTCATCTAAAATCGAGCTGCATGAGATCATGCTCTTCCCGATGAGAAAATGTTCGTACAGTGTATACAGATGCTGATGCCAGCTGTACGGTGATGATATCAGCAGGTTCCCGTAGCTTCAATTAATGTGGAAAGTCCTCACTCTAACATCAAGTTGACTTGAGTAGATTTAGGAAGAGAATAAGAAAAGGAAAGAGAAGGAAAAGTGTGAGAGGAGAGTTTTGAGAGGGAATCACTTGTGTATTAGGGCCACATGCCCGTACACATTTTATTATAACACTAGAAACACATGTTCCTCAAGAGAACACAACACTGTGTACATGCACACACATAAATACACACTAACATTATATAAGTACATTACGTTTTCTATATGGAGAACCGTCAGTTTTAAAGTGTAAACAAGTATAAACTAGTTAGGAAGAGGGAGCTGGAGCGAGAGTCCGAAGTGCTGTTTGAAGTGGGAGCGGCACTCATTTAGAAGGATCCTGCCTAAGGTTGAGACCAAGGAGTTCCCTAAAGCAATGGTTTTTATTAAGGGTTGACATTAAGCCCTTACTTTTGTCCAGTGTTAGCGCCCGTAGCGTACATTACGTAGCGTAGCGTGGCCGTAGCGCTACGTAGCGTCCCAAATAGCGTAAATCCCCCGTAGCGTACGCTATGGGGGTCGTAGCGTACGCTACAGCTATGTAGCGCGTAGCGTCCATAGCATAAGCTACAATGTATTTTTTTACTGTTTTATTTTTTTATTCTTTTTTTTTTTTTTTTTGTTTTTTTCACGTTTTCTTTGTTTCTAATGTTGAGGAATGTAACACTTGCATTGTACTTGATACTTTTAACCTATAGGATTTTTATTTCTTTTCATAATTGTGACTTGTGGTTTCAATTAGACATTATTAATTAAAGTGGTTTGCTTAGAAAGTTGTTGATGTGATAATTATTTAATTTGGCTTATATATGTGGATTGGCTTTTGATAAATGATAACTAATAACTTTTTTGAACATGCTAATAATTTATAAAATGAATCATCTTTTAGGCATTTATATATATATATATATATATTCACTATTTATTATATTTGTCCTATTTTTAAATTAAAAAATAAAAGTATTGTATAGCTTACGCGACACGCTACGTATTTACGCTACACGCTATAGAGGGCTGAGCGCTATGCATCACGCTATCTCTATTTAAAACACTGCTTTTGTCTTTGCTATAGATGAATTAGCCACTAGTACCAGGGTGAAGTCACTTGGTGTATGTTGGATAAATTGTTGGTCCACGACAATGGAGAAGGGTAAATGTTAAATTGGAGGCGTGGAGGTAGGCTTTTGAGTCTAGAGGTTGAATACAGATTATCTGGAATGCAAATTCAGTAAGAAGAGTTATACGGGTGTGGTGTTTGTTAAAATAGGTGGGCGGGAGATTCCTCAAGGCGACTGTAACTCAAAATGATAAGAGAGATTCGGGAGGATGTTTCCAATAGCATTAAAGCTACGTGTATGAACTGGAGACGTGCCTCCAGATATGCCAATTAAAGGTTTGGACAACTATTTGACTGGATGTGCCATATTAGGTTGGGCAAACTAGATGGCAACATGAGCAGGAGATGAACTTAGAGATGAGGGTGTTGAGATGGGTGGTGGCAAGACTGGGATAGGAAAGATAGAATCAGTAATTATAATGGTTGAAGCATAGCTAAGAGTAAGCCCAATGAAAGATAAGCCTAGTTTAATGTTTTTACCTTGTGCTAAGAAAACTGGAGAAAGCTTGGTTAGGGAACTTAGATTATGGTTGAATGCCTGAAAGATTCAAATGAACTTGGATCTAAGTGGTGAGGAGGAATATGATTATATGAAGACTTGTTCACTTCAGCAAGGACTGGGGCTTAAGAAAGGGATCTGTAAAGCCCACCCAAAATAAGCTTGCTTGGGACAAGATGGTGGTGGTGATATATAAAAGTGGGCACTACCATAGAGATGTTCTTTTTGTTGTTGATGGTTAGAGTTAAAAACTTGTTTTTGCTGATATTGTGTGAATGACAAAAAAGACGAACAACTTATTGTAGTAAAAAAATACTTGTGCCATTTGAGTTTGAGAGAGACCGTTGATTGATATTTTCTTAGTGCACTCCAAAAGTGTTTGTCATCATACCTTATGAAAAAAAAGTGTTTTGTTGTTATTCATTATGGAGTGTGGTTTCAGTATTTTGACTCTGTTGATTGAATGTTTATTATTTTCTCCATTTCACTGCATGCTCTTGCTTCATCTTTTCCTCTTGTTTTTTTCCCTGCTTTTGCTGTCTTTTCGTTTTCTGCCATATTCTTTTTATCAGCAATCTCTGTCAAAAAAAAATAAAAATAAAAATGCTTTTTATCAGCAATCAAAACTAGGTTTTAATTGAGCAAATAAAGGATCATTTCTTTTCAACATATATACGTCTCTTTGCTGCGGAACAGCTATACTTCTCCAACAATTTCTGTAAAGTTGCATGAGCAGGGAGATTTCCTTTTAGAATGGTATGATCAGTTCTCTTTTTTGGATTGATGTATGACATCAGGAAGATTGATCATCCTGATTTTAAAATTGAAACATGTTTAGTTACTGTTGAAACTGAAGTTTGAGTCTTTCGGTAAGCCTACATGTAGGAGCCATGTGGAGAATGTTACATGTGTTCCATAGAGATGGCAATGGTATGGGGCAGGTTTTGAGTTACTCAGTTTTAATTAGACCTAAAATTCAGGGCCTGTTAAATAATCATGTATTCAAATTCAGGTGCAACCCTGCCCATTAAGGGCACTAGTGGGCATGGCACGCGCAACACACATGGAGGGAGAGAGATTACCTAGATACCCTCCCCTATGTCTGAAATCCCTCCAATGTCCTTTTAAAACACAAAGTTCACTACTTCCCAAGTCTAATTGCGTGAAATTGTCCACAGCTACTTGCATACAGTGATTGCTCCTTTGCACGTTTGGTTGCAGTTGTCCATTTGCAAGTGTATAAACATGCATTGTCATGGTTTAGTTTTGGTTGCTAACTTTCGAGCACAATCTATGATTTAGCACCAACATTTGAGGGTTTATAAATATTTATCTCTATGAGACATTCTCATGGATGCATGTGAAGAAGCAATGGTGGGTTTATTGTGACAGGCTCTACTTCTCAAGATTACCAAGGTTACATGTATACATTACCCGGAGGAAAGCGTCCTTTCTCTTCATTGGTAATGTGAAAATGTTTGTAACCAGATGCTCTCTTCAGAGACATCCTTCTCAGAATACCCTCACTTTTACATTGGATTCTGCAGGGAGATGATATGGTTTACTCGGATCCAAGAGGTTATTCTCGTGCTCGTCTAGATGGTTCTTTCCCAGTTGCAAGCTCAAGGTTTTTCCCTCCTTTCAAAATATCTGGCAGCTGAAAGCTTTCTCTAACATGATTTCTTTTCCATTTGAGGTATTATACAATGCTTGGGTTAAAGGGTTGTAGTAATGTTCAGTATTTCAGTTGGTACAACTGTGGCCCATGGTATGTATGTTATCCAAACTGCTGACATGATAGGCCCCACCATGGATGTCCGATGCACAAAAAATCTCTAAATTGGAAGGTCAATATTTTGCCGCCTTGGTTTATCTTGAACCATTGCTGTATTTTCATTCCTAACCATCTATTTTTTTGGCCACCTCTTGAAGGGTAAGGATTCTCCCAATCTGGCAGATTTTTGGTGCGTAGGTGATCCACACTGGATCCCATGATGTCAACCGTTTAATCACTGAACCATTGGCCCCACTTGTACTGATTGAAAACTCAAATGGTACTGTGCAACCTTTCAGCCCAAACATTATACAATATCCATTTCTGTCAATGAGACATGTTAAAGTAGATTCACCACCACCACCACCACCACCATCATCATTGAAGCCTTATCCAAATTAATCGCGGTCGGCTACATGAATCCTGTTCCACCGTTACACTCTATCAAGGGCCAGACCATAGTCCCTCTAAGAAGCATATGTTAGAGCAGAGTATCTTGATTTACGCATATTTGTGATTGCTGTTTTTTGTTGTTTAGTTACAGCACATTGTCCCACGGCATGACTGGGACATCACTCCCATCTTCTTATCAGCGACCTGGTTCTGGCTATACAGCAGGTATACTATACCTTTCTGAGGTTATTAGCTTTTGTTTAAAATTGGACATTTGTCAAAATCTTGTTTTGTAACAAGTGTGTTCCTCTATTGGTACATTAGGTTCGCTTTATGGGGCTAGTGACCCTTCGACCACATTCCAGGTATTGGCTGTGTACATAAAGGAGTAGCTTCGATTATGCGAGACTTGGATATTGATCAATGTTGGCGAATCGCATATGCGATCATGTGCAATTGCATATGCGTATGCGCATATGTGATCGCACAATCGCATATGCGACCGCATTTTTTTTGTTTTTCTTTAAATTAAAAAAAATCAAAAAATATGATTTTTTTTTTAAAAAATTGTTAAAAAAAAGAAATTAAGGGTAACTTTCTCAAGTTATTAAATAACTAATTTTACATATTGAAAATATATTTGAGAGAAATAAAATCAATTAAATAATGAATTAAATAACAAGTGCTTGAATCTTGATCTTCCAACTTCATATGCATACATCGCATATGTGATCACATATGGATATGTGCATATGCGGTCGCACATGACAACAATGATATTGATGCATTTAGTTCATTGAAGGCTTAGGATTTTGAAAATTGTCTCAAAGCTATATGAAGGCTTGGGATTTTGAAAATTGCCTCAAGATAATGAATACATGAAAGCTATAGAAATGGTATAAAATTAACAACGAAAAGGGATCCGCCACCTCTGGTGGCATGGCATTTTCATACCTCTAGATCTTGGCAAATGTATTCCAGCATCCTGCATCCTGCAGGCTTTGCCATTGATTGGCTACTACTGAAAAGCATTGATTGGACCTTCCAAACCATTCAATAGATGGACCTTTTCTCATTGAATGAGCAACTTCTAACTTTTCTTTTTGGTTTCCTTGTATGCCACAGAGGATTGTTGAAACAGGTCATTTTTGGACTTTCGCCTGTTCAATCTTTGACCGATCAAATCCACAGTTGTTGATCTATAGTCTATCAAGCCACGTGTGCAGCAATGACATGGGAGGTACAACACCTCCCATGCCTGCACTGGATCCAATTCCATTAGTGCACTCCCTGAATAGCTGTAATGGTAGTGCCTTAGCATTCCTTCACATATCGTCATCATCTAAGCCTTAGCTCAACTACATGGGGTCAGCTCTTTAGAAATCATATATTCTCTGATGCTATTTAAGGTTCCTTCTCCCAAATGATGTTGCGTGTCGCTGGAGTCTGGTGGTTTTCTTTACACTTAATTTTATGGGTCTAGAGACCCCTGCATGATCCTTGAGCTTGAACCTGAGCACCCACATTACTGCTTATGGTCCTACCTTTTGCTGCCATGCATCATGCCCTTGTTAGTGCGCACCCGTACAGCCCCTCTACCCAGATGGAAACCCCTATTCAATCTCTATAGATCTTTGTTTGTTTGTTTGTTTGTTTTTTTTTTTTTTTTTTTTTTTTTTAAAATTTTAAATTCGATAATTGATGAATTTATTGAAAGAAAGGTCAAAGCTATGAGACGGCAAGAGGACAAAAACAAAAAAAAAACTACAGAACCCCCCATCAATCCAGATGATAGAAGAGGATAGAAGTTGAAAGTACCCATTCCACCACCAGAAATTTTTCTCTAAGAAAGACTTCCTTAACCTGCCTCTTTCGATTCCTGAAACAACGATCGTTCCTTCCGAGCCAAAGAGCCCAAAGAACAACCAAAAGAGAAGATGACAAATCTTCCTCCCAATCTTCCTTATACCCCCTCCATGCCAACTCAAAAGAAAAGGATCCATAGATCCAGGCGAGACCCAATCGACACCAAATAACTTGAGAAAACTATCCTGTAACTCTTTTGCAAACGAGCACTGGATAACCAAATGATCCACCGATTCCTCTGCTTGAAGACAAACATTTGGCAAAATCATGTTCCTTCTTCGAAAATTATCCACAGTAAGCACTTTCTTTCTTCCCACTAACCAGGCAAACGCTGCCACCTTTAAAGGAGCTTGATACCTCCAAACAAAAGACGTCGGACAGAACTCCCCCGGAGCAATCTCACCACTAATAGACATATAAAGGGATTTCACGGAGAATTGACCAGATTTACTTTTCAACCAAATCAGCGAATCTAGTTCTGAAATAACCGGTAACACCTTGGAAAGCAACAAAATGTTCAACTCTGAATATTCCTCATCTGATTAATTCCTTCTGCAAGGAGGAGCCCAAACTATTTCCTTTCCCACCAAAGACAAACAATTCTCAACTTTGAGATCTGCCCCACTTGAAATACCCGCCAACCTAGAAAGAGATCCCTCAGCCTGTTCCCTGCGATCCATGTATCATCCCAAAATATGATGTTCTTAACATTACCTAGCCTAAAACCAATGTTTTCCCAAACTTCATGTTTAACTGACGCCTCTGACTTCCAAAGAGGAGGCACTCTATACAACGAAGACTGACTAATCCACCATCCCCTATTGTCCTCCACATATCTCCTATGAATCACCTCTCTCCATAGGTAGCGAACTTCTACCCCAAACCTCCAAACCCACTTCTCTAGCAGAGCTACATTTATGAGCTCTAACTTCCTAAAACCCGCTCCCCCTTAATCTGTAGGCTTACACACTTCTTACCATTTCAGAAGATGGAATTTGTGATCATCTTTCGAACCTTTCCACAAACAAATCCCTAGTTTTTGCAACTTATCTATGATCGATTTTGGGCATTTAAACAGTGACATGTAATACACCGGAAGATTCGATAAAACTGACTTGAGTAAAGTAATTTTGCCACCCAAGGACGAGCATGAGTTTGCCAATGAGACAATCTACTTTCGAATCTTTCGATAAATTTGTTCCAAAGATGTTTCATGGGCTTACCAATGCACAATAGGAGGCCAAGATACGACATAGGAAAGGCACTCTCCCTACACTCAAACTTGGAAGTGAAAAACTTCATTTCCTCCTTCGAAATCCCCACCTCCAAAATTTCTCTCTTTGTAAGATTAACTTTTAAACCTGAAACTGCATGAAAAGTAACTATGATTGCTCTCAGATTCTCCACAGAATAAGCGTTTGCTTTGCAAAATAACAGAGTATCATCCGCATATTGCAAATGAGAAATCTGGAAATTGGAATTATCCACTTAAAAACCTTTCACTAACCCCATCTCTGCCGCTTTGCCTACGAGTCTGCTGAAAGCTTCCATAATCACCAAGAACAGATAGGGAGATAAAGGATCCCCTTGACGAAAACCTCTCGATGCCTGAAAGAAACCCTTAGGGGAACCATTCACTAAGACTGAAAACTTAGCTAACTTAACGCATTCTTGCATCCAAGCCTGCCATTTAACCCTGCATCCCTGGCTAGCTAGCATATAATCCAAAAAGTCCTAATTGACATGATCATAGGCTTTTTCTATATCCAGCTTGCACACCAAACCTTTTGACTCATTTCTGTTGTACGCATCTATACATTCGCTTGCCACTAGAAAACTGTCAACAATCTGCCTACCTTTTACAAAAGCCCCATGCGATTCTGAAATTGCTTCTCCTAACACTGCTCGAAATCTTGAGGTGAGCAGCTTTGACACGATCTTATACGGACCACCCAGAAGGCTTTTATTGGTCTGAAATCTTTTATACACTCGGCTCCTTTTTAGGAATTAATGCTATGAATGTGGCCCCCATCTCTGAAGCTATACAACCTTGATAAAAAATTTCATTTAAGAAAGCAAGCACATCTCTGTGTAGATCTTTGCTAAGCACATGCTTGTGCAATAAAGCTCGTGTACATGCCACACATGTGCCAACATTGCACTAATCCATCTGTTCGGTTGGTTTGACCATATACATGTTTTCCCAAAAATAAAATCTGGTCCAACCAGAATGTGGTCCCCAAATATTGGAAACAGGTGGATGGATTATAAAACTTCACAAGTTTTTCGGATCCGTACATTTGTTTTGCTAACTTGGTCACACCTAACCAGTGGATCAACCTGATTCTTGGGCTAGGGCATCAACATAGTGGTGTCATACCAATGGATGGATTGGATCTCTGGCGTATCGTGCCATGCTGGCACATTTGTGGTGTGTACATGAGCTTTAACTATTTAAACGCAATATATCCTTCAGAGTTTGATTTGACGTAGGTTATGAACCCATGCTAATTTGGTTGGGTTCTTGTTATGTAGACGAGGCATGGATCTGCTCCGTATGGAAGTGGCCATTACCCGAGATGTAAGTCAATTCTGATTTTATGTTGGTACAACTTGGGTTAAGTGAGAAATGCAAAGATATATGTGGGCATGTGTGTATGATCTGAGGCCTTCACCAGGTGGGTCCCCCCTTGCATCTGCCGTGGGCCCAGACCAGGTAGGTCTGGTCATCAGGTGGCTGTGTGATATGGAAGAAATGAACTGGAATGAAGTGTCTATAGATCCACACTTGAAAAAAATGATCTGGACCACACCTTGCACGCACATGACAGGTTCATTTCTATATTCAATAGCTCCCTAGTTTCTGATTGCATGTCCTTCTGAATCTACTCATGAATGCAGACTGATCTACACCTTGAATCTGGTTGAAACACCGAGATGTTCTCGCCACCACTGTCAAGATCAGTGCAGCTCCAAGCATTGCTGATGACATTCATTGGACTCCCTTCTGTACGATTTTGAAACAAAGGTTGTGCAAAGAAATGTATGCAGCGGTGAATGAGTGACAAGTATTACAGCCCTTCGTTTCCCAGTTTCATATATTTTGTGTACATTGATACTTCTTCATTGGTTGTATCTTTGTTAGCAACCAACTTAAAAAAAAAAAAAAAAAAAACTGCAAACTCTAGGAATCTAATCCGAACGGTTATTTTATGTTTCACTATATAATGAAGAGGTATGTATTATAGGCCCCTGCTAATCAATGGTATATCATTTTGCATGACCTTGTTTTGGTACATCTGGTCCGCTGCTTTAGGGTGAAAATAAAATTATCAACTGACTTCTTCTAATGGGATGCTTCTAACGGCTCTATGGATGCAATTTTGGAGTTGCTTTCCACTAACTGGAAAACACGAAAACTTTGCTCAATGATCGGCCGGGTCTGGTCAATCTTGCACCCTATATGTAATAAGTATAATTAAAATATTAGGCATCAGCAAATAGATATTTTAATTAGTTAGAACTAGGAACTGCTGGTAGATGTGTTGGTTTATGCGATTTTCTCCATTTGCATGAGGTTGCGGGTTGATTCCCTCCCCCCAGGTCATCTTGAGTCGCGTGTAATTGACTGAGTGATCTACTCAAATGGCAAGTTTTCCAGAGACAAGATCGAGTCAAGAGGCCAGAAGCCTATAACTGAGTTTCCAGGGGCTTGGCTCGAAATCTCACTGAGTTGAGTTGACTCGCCTGCTTCCAAGTGAAGTCAGGGAGTTTTAGAACTATTACTGCCTTCATCAATCAATGGTGAAAAATAACACAAACGCACCAAGGGTATTCTAACACCCGTTTCTAAGATTGCACCTGCCATTGGACCCAAGAAAACAAACTTAAATCTTCCCACATGTGGGTACATGCGTCCCTCTTATCAACTCATGGGTTAAAACTCAATGCCCCAATATAGCTATTCGCTTGTTGGAGTAACGACATTGGAATCTCTAATATGAATGAAGCCATGATTACATAAGGTGGGGGTGCGATGCCTGATCCAGTGACCCAAATGATTAGACCAACACGACCATAAGCTGGGCCACCTGTTCATGTGTATCCGGCAGCAATTAAAACAAACTTTGATATGAGAACAGTTCAGTGTGAAGATTGATATGACTGCGGAAGGTGTATCGTCCGTTCTTAGTGAAAGTTTATCACATACACTCGTCCTTGTCTACTTGATTATGCTTTTATTCCCTGCTGATGTGGTTGTGTTAGATTTTAATTAACTCAATTTCTCGCACAACATGACAAGTGTGCAGATATAAGGGAATGGTCATATCCATTTCAGCTGTTTGGGGCTAACCGTGATGTGTGACTTCTAACCCGTCCATTAAATGCGCCTGCCAATAATAGGGCTAGAAGCCAAAAATCCCACAATAGAAGCTTCCAGATGGAACGGTGGTAGATAAACCCTGTTTCAACATTGAGATCATAGGATCCTGTGCCCAAGAGGAGCATGTGGTGTGAGTTAAAAAAACAGAAGCCCTTTGCCATCTGTCCCACGTGAGTTTTGAGATGCATGGAGCCCATGAGGTGATGCTCCGTACATAATTTGAAAGGAGTGTTTGTGCAATTTTGTCAAGCACCATGCTACATCGGTTAGTGAGGGCCTATATTTAGTTAACGTGTGCAATTAGACTAGTGCAGGCTTGCCAAAGTCATACTCGACTCAAGTTTGATTAATGTTGGTGCTCCTGCGTTGAGATATATCAATTAAGATCAAAATCTTGGGATTGACAACCCTTTCAACCACCGACAGTTACATCGGTCACGCGATTTTAGAAAGGTAGGAGTTTCCTTTCGAATGGATTCTTTTTGCCCTGCATTCAGGACTTTTCTTTCACTAGTGATGGTGGCCTTTATATTTCTCAATAGAACAAAGACGAACGAATTTAAAACTAAAGAGACTAAAAATGACGATTTTATTGATGTATATATGATGCTCAATACAATCGATGGATGAACAAAATAAAGTAGAGAAATAAGTAAAATATAAATACATCTGATCACCTTGGATAAACAACCTAATTAAGTGACGGAAGGTCATGGATATGTATATTACTCTTAAGTGTATTGCAATGATGGCACTGAACAATAGCGTTCTATGCTAACTTAAGCCTCAGACATTCTGTGTGGCTGGACAGAAGTTGAGGAACTAGAAACTAAACTAAAAGAAGAGTAGCATTGCGTTGTATAGATAGATTGTGTTTGACGTGGGCATAAAGCTCTTTATCGCTTGCTCCCTTTTATAACTTGGGGAGGTGGTGAAACCGTCGTCGGGTTTCCTTCTTGTTCTAAAATTCTTAACAAGCATGACACTCGGTTATTCTCTAATCATCCCTATCTAGCAAAAAGGATCTTTGCATATTAGAAACTGTTTTCATATATCTGGCCAGCATGATTGTGGGGATCTGTAGATCTTACAGGATCAGTCCCACTAGACCCAGATCGATCTTGAATCAATTGGTTTCCATCCGTTCTGATAATGATCCAATTCTCAAATCTTCATAATTGCTATTAGAGCACCAAAATGCCTGCGAAGATCTCTAATTTTAAAAAGATTGTAAGAGACAGCCTTGTCAGGCACATCGGGATTTGTAATAAGAGCCTTCTTTCGGTGGGTCTTTTTAAGCTTTGCCGAACAAGTTGCCTCGATCATGTGTACAACATGAATTAGGGGCACGTGTCACTTGTTGCTTTGTCTTATCTATAAATGTGCATCGGTTCTACGTCACCTTGCTTTTGACAAGTAACGTGTCTCCGATTAAAGAGGGGCAAAAGATATCTTTGAGGGCGAGTAAAATTTCATCATTATTAAGTGCATGGTGCCAACAAGTGACGGCATCTCATTGGTTCATGTAGGCGTGCTGAGAACAGGTGTAAACAGAACACGTGATCATTCCTGGCAGATTTTATTTCAACTTTTTTGACCAATTACTGCAACTGTAATGAGGTGGACGCAATGGGGATGGGCAGTGATACAGACGTACATATATTGAGATTTATCTCTAACTTTGATCATGAGATGATTAAGATGAGATCTCACCAACATCAACGTCACACCTTTTACAACTGAGCATGGTAGTCTATAAGATCAGAGAGTCACACATGTACATACCACAATGGAAGATTAGATAAATTCTCCAACGGTCTACATTCAATGTAGGAGTGTGATCCACCTGATGATTCGACTGCTAGAGCACGAGGATTTGATGCATGGCGCGGTGTATATGGATTGACTGTGTCGGACTAAGTAGATCTTTGGTAATTTTTCACAATGCCATTTAAATATTTGGTAGCAGTGATTCATGTAAAGGGAAGGTATCCAATGATGTATATATATATATAAAGAACAAGAAAAATCTTGGTAAAACTGAAGTCGACGCTGATTAAACTAGGAACCACATTGCGAATGCAATCCCTGCCGCTGTGATTGCTTGATATCCAAATGTCAGGATCCCGTTGGCCGCTGATTTCTGGTCTGCGGCTAGGACGTTGATGGCCAGCTTCTGTCCCCCGGACTCGCAGTGATTGCCAACTCCACATATGTACCACTTCTTTCCAGGAGCTGCTAGGGTGATCACATCATTTCCAGTTGATAAAGCCTCATTATCCGACGGCGCCACACAGTTCTTAAAGCCCGTACCGTCCACTTTGAAGACGTTGTGAACTCCCTGTGGGTACTTAAAAACTGCAAAAAATCAAATAATAATTCTTAAGTATCTTTCTAAATCGAAAAACATCACTTAGTTGTGCAATGAAGGGTCCATGGAACATGATGGGATGGGCTAAAAGTGGTTGTTAGGCAAACCATATGGTGTCACTTGGGTGGGCTGTGAAAATAACAGAAAATAATAGAAATAAAAGTAGTCTTAGTGAGTTAATTACCGAGTTTATCTCCAACTCGGAATTCCTTGTCCTCGGCCCATTTTTCATAATCGAATTTAATCGTCCAACCACTGTCATCTCCAACCATGTGTTCGGTTGCCAAAGCAACTGTAGGAACTATGACGACAAGTATAAGAATGGCTGACACTAGCTTAGAACCCATCCGAGCTTTAGAGCTTATCTCTTAAATCTCTATTAGCTTTTAATATGTATTGATTGATTTGAAGGAGCGTAGAGTAGTGTATTTATAGAGTGGTTTTTACAAGCATAATCAATGATTAAAATGGAAACAATCGTTGAGAAGAAGCCGGCTTTGGGCGGTAGTTTGGATTGCCGGCAAAAGAAATTTAAAAAAAAGAAAAAAAAAGAAAAAAAAAAGTAAAAATTTTCCATGACCATATCAAAGAATTATTAAAATACAATTAAGAATTTTATTATGTTCTAGTTTGTAGTATGTAACTGTTTTTTACTATGGAAAAGGTATTTTGTGATCCTGTGCACCCGATTCTACTTGAACCTTAAGAGAACCTTTGTGTTTCTGGACATGGGACAGTCCAACCATTGATCTGGACCGTCCATTAGTTATAGCCTGCTCTTTACAGGACATGGTGGAAAAATAATCCCATCAGGGGATTTTAATCATCCTAACACCAACCATGTTGTTATTTCCGCTCAAAGCCAGAGATCGTGGTTGGCATTGTTGGGTCGAAGTCTTTTAATTTCGTTCCAAACCATCTTTCTCAAAGGCTGATTACTTGGATGGACAGTATCCATTGCCATTTGCAGCTTTTTCACGGTGGCCCACAAGAATAGGCCAGAGCCAGTGATCTCTACAGATTGACGATGGATTGTACATCTGGGTGTATGGGAGTATTACTCAGTAATTTAATAAATTCAGAGGAGAACTCCGGTGCTAATGTTGGGAAGGGTGTGAAGAGGTAGATCACCATCCACCTCAAGTATGCAAAACCTTGAATTCACAGGAAATAAAAAGGAATTCAAAATTATATTAATCAATAATATCTCATATTCCCAAGGAAAAAGAAAAATCCTAATTAGGAGTCCTAACTTGATTAAATCTTTAAGACGAATGAGATATGTCCAAACTAAAATTTACTAAGAACAGTAATATTTTCTTAAAACTGTGATTTTGAATTATAAGAAAGAGTTTTCTCGTGAAATGGACCGACATGACCTGATTATGCATGTCAATTGACCCAGATGGCATATTATATTTGAAATTCATAGGTTGTGCGTTCTATAGCTGTTGTACTCTATTTCTAGCAATTTTAGAAATAACCAATAGGAGGGAGACAAGTGGCATTGCATGAGAAATAAGAGGTGGATGAAAAGAACTTCAAGATACTTAGAATGCTTTTTGTGAAATTATAAGTGACGTAAATCTAATTTTACATATCAGTGGATGGTCAACAGATTAATGTGATTGATGAGTTAACCAAAAGTCTAACTAGCGAAGATAAAAACGCGGTCGAGCAATTCGGCATACAAAAAGGCAATCAAGAGGAACAAAACTTGAGCGACGGAAGAAGAACAGTCACAAAAGAGAAACGCAACAAAAGGAAAGATCTAGAGAAAGCTTTTTAACTGCCATAACCGTTGCAGTAATGGAAGAAAGATCTGAAAGAATAAGTTGCAAAAGAACTCTATAAATAGCAGAGGAATCTAGAGCAAGATACAATCAATCCAGTCTCAAATAAATCAAACCAAACAAATATATCAATCTACTTTTATCTCAACTTATCCAAGGAGTAGTGATAATCCAGTAGTGGTAATTCTTATTTATAAGTTTTAGTTGTAATCCAAATCTACACTCATACACTGGATTTATTCTCTATCTAATATCATGTCGTTCTTTCATTAGACACATTCTTGCAGTTGCTCCTAGTGACCGATTGTGAGTTTTTTCTTTTGTTTAATTGTACTGGTATTTTAAAAGTTCTTTCTTGTGGAAAGCATAAAGTAACTCATCTTTAGAGGAAGAACTACACCCTTCGATTATCGCCTGATTGCTGTAAGTGGCTGAGTAAGTGACCAATCTTCTAAGAATCTAGGCATATACATTCATATTAGAGGACGTATGTGCTTATTTCGGCGCTTGGGGTTAGGTTGATCGGTTTGGATTGAGCCACTTTATCAATTTTGGCATACCTGCACATATTACACGTGACAGAAAACAAACCCAAGTGCCAACAGTAATAGTACCTGAATCAAAAGTTATAGCCAATTTACAGTTTACACTTCAGACAGTAATTTCTCCTTGTCCAAAATGAATTTCTTCAATCTGGACGAGTTTGAAGTCGAATTACGTCATGCGCTATGCTAGGCCTGGTTTTGATAGATTACATGGGCTTTCATTCGGGCTTCTTTCAGTCCAACTATACCAAAAATAGGTCTGCGACTTGCTTTACATTAAGTGCTCCCATATCATTATAATATATTGTGCTCCTAGTTCCATTGGGACACTTAGCCAACACAATCACATTTCTGACAAACCTTAACCACATGATCAATGGTTTTTAATATGGATGGCCATGATCATTTACACAAGGCTAGGTACAATCAATGATTGGATACATCTATTTATCAGGATTATCATGGGCTTCTTATGATTCTTAGGAATCACTTGTGTTTGGCTTTGTAACCATCTCATCCATGGCATTGAAGGACTCAATTTGTATAATTGATTGATCTATTGTCACCTAAGGGTGCTTTAGGCACTTTTGATTCCCTGCGATTGAAAGCTGAGTGCTTCATGAGAGAATCGTTCAATCGAATTCATATATTATTGGTGTTGATAATTGGTTTAATAGAATTATTTAATGATTGGATATGATAAGACTTCAATTTCAATTGAGTAAAAAAGTTGAATAGTAAATAGGATTCTGTGATTGTTATAAGTAGATTCCTGAATCTTTAATCATTTTTTATTAATTGTTTTAAATCCCTTTTTACTGAGTTAGATTAAAACCTAGAAAAACCCTTTACGTTTAGAGTAGTTCTAGGTTGTGTTCTCCGTTCCTTAAGGATTTGACTTCGGTCTCACTAAGTTATTATTGCATTGTAGCCCTGCACTTGGGGTTATCAAACCTTGAGTTTGATACAGTTTTTGGCACCGTTGCCGGGGTGTGGCGTTGAACACAATTAGGTATAGATTTTTTAGGTTTGATTTTTGTTTTACGTTAGTTTTTTTATTTTTCTGAATTTCTCTAACTTAGGGTTTCATTTTTTTAGGTTTTCTAATTTTAAAATTTTTTAGAATTTTTTTTTTCCAGAATTTCTAACATCACTAACATTGGTTGCTTGTTTTTTTTTTTGGTATGTGTAGGATCTTCAAGCTTAGTTCTTCCCTACCGATAAGATCCTTCCTCACTCCCTTTACTTGCTTCCTTAATTGCTGTAGGACTTAGGATTAAGTTTTAGAATTAGGCTTTGTGTGGTTCATGCCCAAGTGGGTAAGGGATCATACATTGAAACTTTTGATCGAAGGAGGTTTAGTTGATGGGCTCTCAATCCATCGATGAGTTAGAAGACACCCAAATACTCCTAAATCATCTTATGGAAATATGGTTGAAAATGAACAAAATTTTTATGAAAATCCTGTGCGAGTCCTTTAACCAAATCTCCTTAAATCAAAAGTCTTAGTGTATGGTCCCTTACCCACTTGGGCATGAAACACTCACAACCTTCAAGTTCTAAACAATTAAAACCTTAAAAAAAAATAAAAAAATTAAAAAATTAAAAAATTAAAAAATTAAAAAAAAACAACAACAGTTAGAAATATGAAAAGAAAAGAGTTGGAAAGGAGTTACTGGATTGCAGTTGCTATGTAAGTTGCTACAAAACAGAAAACAAGGTTAGTTTCTAAAAAAAAATTAAGCAAAACCTAACCTAAAACACATAAAAGAGTTAGCTCTAATCCCAAACTAATTCCAATACTAACCAATCTTAGAAAAACGTAGCCGAAGTCCCCGACTATGGCGCCAAAAACTTGTTCACAACCCCAAGTGCAGGGCTACACTATTGTAATAACTCAGTGAGACCGAGGTCGAATCCACATGGACTTAACTTGTACATATTTTGAAAATAATTAGAACTAGAATGATAATAAGATCTAAACTAGAATCTGAAATAAGAGAGACATTACTTGTGAAAGAATTATTAATAATAAAAAGGAAACTAGAGCACCAATGATCCATTTGTAGCTATTAAGATGCTACCTCACTTGATTCAATAAATACAATTGGAATCAGAGTCTTATCCTATCCAATTGGATGATAGAGCAGTTAAACTATAATCTGAACTCGCTATTGAATTAGTTCTCATATGAAGCACCAATGTTATGATCGTAGGGAATTCAACCATCCACCATGCCCAGGAGACAATAGTGAATCATGAATTTTACAGACCACACAATTATAAAACAAGTAAGAAAGTATTAAAAGCCTTCCAAGCATCTACTGCAATTAGAGTCACAACAACCATAGAAAAATTGAAAATATTCCTTAATTCAAACTAAGAATCAATAGAAGTTCAATATAAACGTGAATCAAAGTAAGATAAACATCTAAACAAACTACAAGCTGAAAGTACGATGGTTTGTCAATTAGCGTGAGTGTTGAGTCAGCAAGATAGAGAAGCTCCATAGGAAGATCAATCAACCATCTACCTCAACCGGATGTGTTCTCAAACTCGCCACAGGTAAATCTAAGCCTCACATCCCATGTCCCAAAACACCAGGTACTTAAAACCCTTAAAAATTGATTAGAATACCATAGGGTTTTTGAGTTAGAAAACTTTTCAAAATATCAGAAAATCTCTAAGTTTTCTACCTCTGTCGATTTATCGATATAATCAAGAAGTGCTGTCAATGTCCTCAATGATCAATCGATACCATCGAAATGAGGACCAAAGATGTCCAGCAACCACATATTCATCTGGACGGAATTATCGATGTATCGATACCCCTATCGATATCATCGATATTTGAAACTCGAGTCTATCAAAGTTGACTCGATAAAATCGACCGCAAAGTTGACTCGATAAAATCGACAGCAGAGTGTATGTGTCCCTGTTTTTTATAAGAAAATCATATAGACCTTTGATATATCAAAACACTCCTTGATATCCTCGGAATTCAAAAATCGATGATATCGGAAGGCCTTCGATGATATCGGTCTCGGACACAGTTTTTTCAGCAACATTTTTCTGGTGGTTTTTATCTAGGATCGAGGGTCACTCAATAGAATCAATATTCAAATATTGATTATATCGAGGCCGGATCGATGGCATTGAGAAAGGACATAAACTGTCCAGCAAGCTCACTGATAAAATCTTTGGATTTATTGATGCATGGACATGACCTTCGATATCATCGACATTCAAATTCCGATGATATCGAGTGTACCTCGATCATATCCTTGACTTGAAAAATTTCAAAGGCTTTTTCTCACTCATTTTCAAATGTCGAGGAATCGAACCTCGTGTCGATGAAATCAGAGTTCGAAATCCGATGACATCAACGCATGTTTCGATCCCCTTGACCAGCTGACAAAATGTTTCAAAAGTGTATGACATTTGAGTTTGTGTCATCGAGCGGCCAGTCGATGCAATCGAGAGTACACACTCGATGATATCGACCTTGCTTGATGATATCGAACTCTATCATAAATGTGACCATTTTATATCCATTGGAACTTTTTGCGTATATATAGAGAGCTTGTCTTTTGTTGCTAGTAGAGAAAGAAGAGAGTGCTTTTGAGTGTTTAACCTTAGGTCATTTACCCAAAGCCCTTTCTCTCAGGGAAGTTCATCCTCCAATTCACCCTCATCATTGATATTCAATAGAGTGGATTAGGGAATGAACTTCCACATTCAAGGATCCTCCAGCTACCACCTTGATGGCAAATCATTAAGCTGGGATGCTTGAATGCATAGATGATTGGAATCTCTCTATCTCCTTAATAGGAAAACATTTGAGAGTAGGATTCCATCATAACCTTAACCCAACCTGTCACCATGGATTGGTATATCTTTTAAGTTGCGGTTCAAGGAAGCAGAAGACTCTTCATCAACAAAGGAGAAAATCTTCGTCAACGAGCTAAAAGGGACTCATCTGCTTATCTGTAACTTATCAGAGTCCAGATGACCCTTGTGATCATTCCTTTATAGGATTGGGTCTAAGGTGTTTCTCACCCCTTGCAAGTCCTTTAGGAGGCCTCCGGAGGGAGTGTACGTGGTGGGTGCATTATGTTGACTCTTACTCTATGAAGAGCATAAACAGTTAGGGTCTTATGGAAGATCCTTGGCCAGTGTGCCTAAAAGTGGGTGCGTTGTATTGACCCTTGCTCGTGAGAACATAAACAGTCAGCCTAGGTGTAGGTTATAAAGGTTAAAGGTGAATCTGATTTAAAACCTTGGGTTTGGGGTGAACTATGTGAAAACCCCTTAGTGAAATCTGGTACAGTCAAGGATTAAGTGTGGTTACCGGGAGTGGAGTAGATAAGTAGTCGAACCACTATAAAAATGAGAATGTTTGAGATTGTTATTGTCTTTTATTTGTTTATGTGATTTCCTTAAATACATTCATATCTGATTATCTGAGATCACACTTCACACACACGCACAGTCATATCCATCATAAACTAGTTTGCATATTGTTCATCTCTCAAATAGTTTATGATTGGATCCTCTACCGGGCTTGGAAGCCAGTAAAGTTACTCTTGAGTAATCCTAAAATATGCTTGTTGTTAGGATTAGAGTGATAGGATTTTAAATTATCATAAAATTATTAAAAAGTCCTATTCACCCCCCTCTAGGACATATTGGCATATTCCTACTTCAACTAAAGTGGTCTTTACCGCAATTTCAATTGGTATCAGAGCGGGTCTCTCTTAGAGGGCTTCACCGCCTAGAGAGTGATCTTGACTGAAGTTGGGAATATGGCCAATGGAGAGGGCTCATTGGTCTCTAGACCTCTAGTATTTGATGGATCAAATTATGCATACTGGAAGGCTAGAATGCACTACTTTCTGAGATCTTTGGATCATGAAGTTTAGGACATAGTTGAAGAGGATATGTGCCACCACTTGAACAGATAGTACTTGAAAATGGCACAACTATCTCCAAACTAAAATCCAAAGAAAAATAGACAACATTCGACAAAGAAAATCAAAATGCTGAGGCTAAAGCTATGAATGCTATCTACTGTGCTATGTCCCAAGTTATTTTCAATCAAATCAGTATGTGTGGGACATCCAAAGAAGCATGGGATTTATTGGAAACAACCAATGAAGGAACAAGTACTGTAAAGAGATCCAAACTACAACTCCTAACATCGCAGTTTGAAAGTCTCAGAATGGAAGAGCATGAGACCTTAATGGAGTTTTTCACAAAGTTGAATATCATTTGCAACTCTATAGGTGGATTAGGAGAGAAAGTTCCGGTACCAAAAATCTTTAGAAAAATTTTAAGATCATTACCGGAATGGTTCAACCCTATAGTAACAACCATTGAAGAATGTATAAACATAGATAAAATGAAAGTAGAAGAACTTGTAGGTTCCCTACAAACATTTGAACTACACTTCAAACAAACCCAAAAATCTAAAAATACTGTCCTCAAAACTTCAAAGAAAACAACTAATGAGGACATTGAAAATGAAAGAGAAGATGAAGATGAGGAAGTGGCATTGCTGGCCCAAAGATTCAAGAAGTTCTTTCAGAAAAATCGTGGCTGTCCATTTAAAGGAAGAAAGATGGACAATAGACTTTCTGTAGGTAAATTTGGTAAAAAGACCAAAGAACCATAATATTATGCCTGTCAGAGGTTTGAACACCTGTTTAATGAATGCTCAAACAGAAAAACAAAGGGTAAGTCAATGTTTGGCACATGGGATGATATAAAAGAGTTAAACTCAGAATCTAACGACTCAGAGAGCGATGGAGATCAGAAATCTTTGAAAATCCTTATGGTGAGGAAACTGAAAAGGAAGAAGAAGAAGAACATAACAAACTACAACATGCTTACAATCAACTTTACATCTATAGCATCAACATTGTTAGAAGACTTGGAATATCTGAAAACAAAAAGTGCTGCAAAAAGATTTGGATAAAACTCTGGAAATTAATACACATTTAATCAATGATTTATAACAATATCATTTAGATAATGATAGACTTGAGGGAATTAACACCTTCCTTAAATCCGAGTCTAAAAAACTAAACAAACAGGTTGAGTAATTAAAAGACAAAAACATGCTCCTTCAAAACGAAAATCATACACTCCTGTTTAATGTAGAAGAATCTAGAAAAATCACTAAGTTACACTACAAGTTTTCCTAGAGTGGTGAGAAGTTAGAAAAACTCTTAGGTATGGGAAGACTTGGAAATGACAAGAGCAGCTTAGGATATGAAAAATTTAAAACAAAGACTGGATATGCAGCACCAACAATTGAAAAATCTACTGCTTTAGGTAGTAATACAAGAACTACTCCAGTTTGTCATTTATGTGATGATTTAGGTCATTATAAGTTTGAATGCTTGACACCTAGAAGGACTCCACATAACCTTGGTCAAAATCATATTAGTAAATTCAAACTGGCCAGAGAAATACAGAATGTCAAAAGTCCACCTAAGAGATTGGTTAAAAATACTCATCCATCACCACCTAAAATGACTAACAAGGAGCTAGTGAATCAAGTGGTCGAATTGAACAAGAAAACAATATCTACCACAGTAAAAAAATTCTGTCATAAAATGAGTTCCAAAAGAAAAGAAGAATTGTCTGGTTACTCATTCAAACCATATGCCAGGCAATGAAACTAAATGGTACCTGGATAGTGGATGTTCAAGACATGTCACAGGTAACAAATCTCTCCTTAACAAATTATTCAGATCTTAATAATGGGATAGTCACCTATGGAGACGGTAGCACCACTAAGGTAGTTGGACAGGAAATTATTAAAGGAATAGATTTGCTCAAAAATGAAAATACCTTTTGCATTAAAGGATTAACATACAATCTTCTACGCATTTCTCAAATATGTGACAATGAGCACGTGGTTACATTCAACAAAGAAAAATGCGAAATCCTAGACCTCTTAGGAAAATCAGTAATAAAGGGTTCTCGCACAAATAACCATTGCCATGTCATCGAAGGTAAAGGAAAATGATGATCCCCATGCCTAGAAATGTTGAGCATAGAAAAACAAGTCCAGGTCATGCATCGAGATCTGGATATGTGCTGAAAAGATGCAATTTTTTCCAAGCTTCTAATGATACATTTGAGCTTTCTCACCTCAATCTTTTTGTAAATAAACATTCTAATGTTTGTAATTTTGATTTGTACAATGCTTGTACAAAATTTTGCTATGTATATTGTTGATTCATAGATATACTAAAGTATATATGAAGGGTTGTCTGAATGCTGAAAATTGAAAACACTCACCTTTGATATAGCTGTTAATACATCGAGTGAACGGTTCGATTACATCGAACATGAATTGATACCATCGATGAACTCTCGAGCAATTGAATTGTCGTGTCGGTTGGTCTTCCCTCTGATCTTCATTGAAAATATCAGTTAAGGTATTTCGATATCATCGAAACTATATTCAATGATATCGAAAGTCACTGCTAAATTAAAAATGAAAGAACGAAAAAAGAGGCTCACTTGTTGATCTCAGTATGTCAGTGCATTTCTCAGAACAGTTTTTTTCCTTCTTTCATCTCAAGCAAAAATGTCTAAAGGACTGGTTCTTCCACAACGTTTCTCAATGGAGAGCAAGAAAGATAAAAAGAATGCAACTGGCTCATCTCCATTTTCCGACTTAAACTGTGTGGCAGAACGAACTGTTCAGAGAAAATGCATTGAACCCTTTGGGATCATCGGCCTCTTAGAACTGATTGGGTGGGGGAATAGCATGAATTTTGGTGGAGGATTTCAGCATAATCTGGTGCATCAGTTTCTGAACTTAATTTACAATGTTGAAAATTATCCTCCAATCATTTCAGTCACCGTCATAAATCAGACTAAGCACATCACCCCTAGATTGATAAGTCGACTGATTGGGGTAGAATTCACTAAGACACCTGTATCAGAACGAAATATGAATGGTTTTGGTGTATTGGGAGAAGTTACTCGAGCACTATGTAATGGTGTTACTATACCGAGCAATGCAAAGAATGTGCTTCATGTTAAATATCTCAATCCTACATAATGAAACGACTGGATGACTGTGAAGTCTGTCTGTTAGAGATCATAACGATGCTGACAACTCTGCAACATGCTAAACAACAAATTCTGAATTTCATACTAGCGTAGTAAAGGTTTTTGATTGTCTATAGTACGTCCAATGCATCACATACCTGGAGTCTCCCTGGTATGCCTAAGGCATAAATATCTTTTTTAATGCCCTTCGCTCACATATAGGTGTGACACATTACTAACTTACAAAGTTTGAAGTCTATTTTTGGTGTAATATCCTCTGAGTGAGGAATACTTTTTTCTTGGATTCCTCGTTGAACTGCTGCCAATCTGGGGCAGTATATACATTTTGGGATATTTTTTGGATATGATCGGTTATAATTCACTCCTATTTACTACCATGATTTTGTGTTAAGATCCCCTGATTTTATCTAGTTTCTGATATGTGGAATGCATGTGATGTTTTTTTAATGATTGATTCTATCTGCTTATATCACTGCTCTATCTGGTTTGTTATGCATACATAGTTTCTAAAAATGATGTTTGATTAAACTGATTTGATCATTATACATCTATCCTTTATATATGTATGTTCTCTGAATGTTGGTTCTCTCACATACTTCAAACTTTAGTCAATATCAATTGCTATATTCATCTTTGTCAATGACTGACAAAAAGGGGGAGAACATTTCAAACACCCTGAAAGGAAAATTATATATCTGCCTGAATGGTAATGTAGGTGTTAGGGGGAGAAGCTGCATCAAGATAGGGGGAGGGTGCATCGAGATCGGGGGAGAATGCTATTAGAGAGAGCAGCTACTAAGTGTGTGTATGGTTTTACTAGACATTGTAAAATTGTGTAAAATACATGTACACATAATTTATGATGTGTTTGTCTAGATGCTGTTCTAGGGTGTTTTGGTATTTTATCATGTAATTGACAAAGAGGGAGATTGAAAGTACCCTGGTTTGTCAATTAGCGTGAGTGTTGAGTCAGCAAGACAGAGAAGCTCCATAGGAAGATCAATCAACCGTCTGCCTCAACCGGATGTGTACTCAAACTCACCACAGGTAAATCTAAGCCTCACATCCCATGTCCCAAAACACCAGGTACTTAAAACCCTTAAAAATTGATTAGAATACCATAGGGTTTTTGAGTTAGAAAACTTTTCAAAATATCAGAAAATCTCTAAGTTTTCTACTTCTGTTGATTTATTGATAGACTTATCGATATAATCGAGAAGTGCTGTCGATGTCTTCAATGATCAATCGATACCATCGAAATGAGGACCAAAGATGTCCAGCAACCACATATTCATCTGGACGAAATTATCGATGTATCGATACCCCTATCGATATCATCGATATTTGAAACTCAAGTCTATCGAAGTTGACTCGATAAAATTGACAGCAAAGTGTATGTGTCCCTGTTTTTTATAAGAAAAATCATATAGACATTCGATATATCGAAACACTCCTCGATATCCTAGGAATTCAAAAACTGATGATATCGGAAGGCCTTCGATGATATCGGTCTCGGACACAGTTTTCCCAGCAACATTTTTCAGGTGGTTTTTATCTAAGATCGAGGGTCAATCGATAGAATCGATATTTAAATATCGATGATATCAAGGTCGGATTGATGGCATCGAGAAACGACATAAACTGTCCAGCAAGCTCATTGATAAAATCTTTGGATTTATCGATGCATCGACACGACCTTCGATATCATCGACATTCAAATTCCGATGATATCGAGTGTACCTCGATCATATCCTTGACCTGAAAAATTTCAAAGGCTTTATCTCTTTCATTTTCAAATGTCGAGGAATCGAACCTTGTTTCGATGAAATCAGAGTTCGAAATCCGATAACATTGACGCATGTTTCGATCCCCTCGACCAGCTGATAAAAGGTTTCAAAAGCGTATGACATTTAAGTTCGTGTCATCGAGCAGCCAGTCGATGTAATCGAGAGTACACACTCAATTATATCGACCCTGCTTGATGATATCGAACTCTGTCATAAATGTGACCATTTTATATCCGTTGGAACTTTTTGCCTATATATAGAGAGCTTGTCTTTTGTTGCTGGTAGAGAAAGAAGAGAGTGCTTTTGAGTTTTTAACCTTAAATCATATACCCAAATCCCTTTCTCTCAGGGAAGTTCATCCTCCAATCCACCATCATCATTAATATTCAATAGAGTGGATTGGGGAATGAACTTCCGCATTCAAGGATCCTCCGGTTACCACCTTATTGGCAAATCATTAAGCTGGGATGCCTTGAATGCATAGATAATTGGAATCTCTCTATCTCCTCAATAGGAAAACATTTGAGAGTAGGATTCCATCATAACCTTGACCCAACCCGTCGCCATACATTGGTATATCTTCTAAGTTGCGGTTCAAAGAAGTAAAAGACTTTTCATCAACAAAGGAGAAAATCTTCGTTAACGAGCTAAAAGGGACTCATTTGCTTATCTATAAGTTATCAGAGTCCAGAGGACCCTTGTGATCATTCCTTTATAAGAATGGGTCTAAGGTGTTTCTCACCCCTTGTAAGTCCTCTAGGAGGCCTCCGGTGGGAGTGTACATGGTGGGTGCGTTGTGTTGACCCTTGCTCTGTGTAGAGCATAAACAGTTAGGGTTTTATGGAAGATCCTTGGCCAGTGTGCCTAAAAGTGGGTGCGTTGTGTTGACCCTTGCTCGTGAGAGTATAAACAGTTAGCCTAGGTGTAGGTTGTAAAGGTTAAAGGTGAACTTGATTTAAAACCTTGGGTTTGGGATGAACCGTGTGAAACCTCCTTAGTGAAATTCGGTACACTAAAGGGTTGAGTGCGGTTACTGGGAATAGAGTAGATAAGAAGTCGAACCACTGTAAAAATGACTGTGTTTGAGATTGTTATTGTCTTTCATTTGTTTATGTGATTTCCTTAAATACATTCATATCTGATTATCTAAGATCACACTTCACACATACGCATAATCATATCCATCATAAATTAGTTTACATATTGTTCATATCTCAAATAGGTTCTTTACCACAATTTCACAAGCTTCACCTCTTAGCTCTAGCTAAGAGATTAGCCAATCAAAGACATAATTGAAACTAAAACTCTTAAAGAAAACATAAAAACTAAGTAGAAGAGGAAGATTTGGGAAAAAGGAAGGACTCCTTGAAGTTCTCCAATACCTTGCTCCACTCTTCTAATCCTAATTCGTCCTTAGAAACTCTTAAAAGACCCATATTTATAAGCTTTGCTTGGACCGACTTTAAAACTGTTTCAATCTTACACAAAAAGTTATGCTTCGGTCTAACCGAATTAATGCTGAAAATTTCGCTTTCTCGTTGGACTGTTTTACGTGATTTCGGTCAGACTGAAGTCTATTTTTGAAATTATTTCAAGACTTTCTTTTTTAGACTCTGAATTTCATAATATGATTTTTCTTGCTAATTTTTAGGATTCATTTTCTTCACTTCAAATCTTCGATTCTCTTCATTTCTCACTTGGTTTCCTTGGATCTTTGGCATGTGAATTCTTCATTAGTGAATTCCAAATCTCCAAATATTCATTTAGTAATCTTTTGAGCATATATCTTCTCTTTAAGCATTCTTTTCTCCTTAGCTCTCAAAATTACATCGCAAGAAAAAACTTGTGAAAATAGATCAATTAAGTGTATTTATGTTCCCCAAAACAATGAATAACGAGGGAAAAATATGCAATATTTAACATTCAACACCAACCATGCTCATTTCAAATTCAGATTGCATAAGTTCGGTGAATTCATTAGCCATATCTTCACAAGTGGACTAAAAAAATAATGTCATCGACATAAATATGGGCTATGAGCAAGGCATTTCAGTCTTTTGAGTGAACAAGATCTTATCAACGCTCCCCCTTAAAAACTGGTGGTCTAGCAAAAATTGTGTCAATCACTCATATCACGCACGGGGTGCTTGTTTCAGACCATAGAGTTCTTTTCTCAACTTGTATACCTGTTCAGGATATTTGGGATCAATAAATCCCTTTGGTTGCTCAACATACACTTTTTCCTCAAGTACACCATTGAGGAAGACACTCTTCACATCCATCTAAAAAAGTTTAAATTTTTATGCACATGCAATGGACATGAGAATTCCAATAGACTCTAATCGTGCAATCGAGGTAAAAGTTTCATAAAAAACTATGCCCTAGATTTCTGAGTATCCCTGCGCAACAAGTCTAGCCTTGTTCCTCACTACATTGCTATATTCATCGGATTTGTTTTTGAATATCCATTTTATTCTGATGATATTTGTTTATTGTGGCCTAGGGACTAGTTCCCACACCTCATTCCTTTCAAATTGCCACAGTTCTTCTTACATAGTTCCAATCCAGAATTCATCTTGAAGAACCTCTGCAACGTTTTTAGGTTCAATCTTTGAGGTAAAGAAAAGATCATTGTTTATAGTCTTAAGGTGACACTGAGTTTTCACACTGGCTCTAGGATCTCTGATTATCTGATTGAGAGGATGATCCTTGACAACCAGTATGTCTCCCAATGGTTGAAACTCTCTTGGTGAAGTGGATTTGTTATCAGATTTACCTACAACGCATGGTTACATATCTTCATCCACTTCAATGGTAGGATTGTTTTTGTCATGTGGCTGGTCATCAACAACCACATTAACAGTTTCTTGAATAGTGAGTATCCTTAAATTATATACTCTATAGGCGCGACTATTTAAAGAATATCCCAAGAAAATACCTTCATCGCTTTTAGAGTCAAACTTACCTAAGTGTTCCAGGTCTCTAAGAATATATCATTTACTTCCAAAAACCCGTAGATACTTAACGTTGGGTGGCTTCTCATGCCACAATTCATATGTTGTTTTGTTTAGACTTGCTTCAAGGTATGCGCAATTAATTATGTAGCAGGCAGTGTTAACAGCTTCGGCTCATAAATTTTTTAGTAGATTTTTACTGTTTAGCATAACCGAACCCATCTCTTGCTACAACCAATTTTTCCTTTCAGCAACTCTGTTTTGTTGAGAAGTTTTTGGTGTTGAAAACTTATGTCGTATTCCAGTTTCATCACAATATTTTTGGAAACGTTTATTCTCAAACTCTTCCCATGATTACTCCTAATTTGATCAGTTACATATTCATTTTCTGTCTGGAGTCGCTTAGCGATGGAAGTTTTGATTCACGCTAATCTTTTTTGTATTTTCAGTTCATCCTAACATGAATGATCTTATAAACGGTATGGATGGCATATAAACATCAAGCTGGGCCCAAGGGAGGTTTCAACAGTAAGATTTTCCCTACCCACCTTATCCTCTCGTGCGGCCCACTTGAGTTTTAGATCTACCTCATTTTCAGGCCACATGGTAGTATGATCCGGAAAAACGGATGGACAGGGTGTATTTCTCACCAACATCACGGTGGTGCCCACCTAGCCTCCTCTCACGGGCAGATAAATGCATTGCAAATGGCAATCTGGCAAGGTTGGAGTTAGTAAAAACGTTGCCAAAAAGAGGTTTGTACTCCTCGTGCTTGCAGAAATTAAGGATGGACCTCACTTGAAAGCTATTACACGTGCGGGACTTGTAAAACCTCTGCCTCTACACGCTCGCACATGTGCCAAGCTGGCATGATTGACGAATATGGAAACCTCCCATCACTCGCTAGCTAGAGAAAAACACCTGTCCATTAATCAAGTGACCATATTGCGCCAAATAAAAACAGGCCCAAATGGACACCCAATCTTATCCGTCTATTTGGGGGTTCGTATTGGAAAGGGAAAGATCCATTAATCAAATTCACATTGTAGACGGTCGAGATAGTGTTTCTAGCCATCCTTTTTTGTACATTGTGACCCAAGAGGAGTGAAAGGTCATGATTTTTAGGCCGAAAGATCCAACAAGTGTGGCCCAACTGATGAAAATATGGATCTGGGTCCACGTGCTATTTTGGAAGGTGTGCTTGTGTGGGTGGAGAGCATTGAGACAAGTCCGGTTCTAGCGAATTTTCTCGGGAGATTTTTAATTTTGAGATTTCCATAGAATTGTTGGAAAATTCTATCTAATTTTTATTTTCAAATAAGAGGTTTTTGTAAATCCCTGCATCAATGACAAGGCATTTGCAAAAACCCACCTAAAAATTAATATATTTGCAAATAACCACATTGTTAATTAGCTATTATTGCAAATACAGTACCTGAAAATTAATATTTACAATAACCACAAATTAACAATAGAGTTGGACGGGAGTCGAGCCTAGCACAACTCAGGTTGGTTCAACCAATAGCCAATTCCAACTTGAATTCAGCTCAGCTCGGTCCTCAAGCTTGACTGACTAGCTCGACTCAGTTTGGTGAGCAGCTCAGGCTAACTCAGCACCGAGCTTGAGCTTTTTAGCCGAGTTTGAGTTTGAGCTTTGAAGCTCAAGCTTTCATCCTTACCATGGAGAGTGGTTGGCTAGGTTGCGATGGACAATGAGAGAGGAGAGCAAGTGTTACCAAGGTGGGCAGAGAGGCAGGGACGATCTCGACGAACAGGTGCATAGGGCCATGAGGGGCTTGAATGGAGGCAGGGACAACTGAAGGGGCACGCAGGGCAGTGATCTACTCGGATGAAGGTCGGGACGGGCTCGGTGGTCGGGGCTCGCCGGCTCGAACAGAGAGAGAAGAGAAATGGGAGAAGGGGAAAGGGGGCTAGGGCTCGGGGTGATTGTTCGGGAAGAGAGAGAGAGAGAGAGAGAGAGAGAGAGAGAGAGAGAGAGAGAGAGAGAGGGCTAGGGCAGTAGGGCTTGGGGAGGGGTTGCTCGCTTGGCCATTCGTTCGAAATGAGAAAAAGGGAGTGGGGTGAGAGTCTAATTTTTAAAATTTTTACTTATATTGAGTGACTAAGTCACCGAGCCAATTCGATCCAAGTCGAGTTCAAGTCCGGGTCCGAGTAGTCGAGGTCGGACAAGCTTGGACTCGGCTCAAACTTTTTTCAAGCTTCAAAAACCAACTCGACTCAGCTCGAACCTAGTTTCAAGCTGAGTTGAGTCGAGCAAGATGACCAAGCTAACTCGGTTTATGCCCAACTCTAATTAACAATATGGTTATTCGCAAATATATTATTTTTATGTGGGTATTGGTAAGCACCTTATCATTAGTTATTTACAAAAATTTCAAAAAATAATTATTATAAATTAATAAATAATTTTAAAATTTTAAAAATATAATTATATAATGAATTAGTTATATTTTGCATAATTTTTGTTTTAATATCTAAATAAAATTTTAATAGAATTGTAAAAAATGAAAAACTACCAATAATTTGAAAATCTCACGATATTATCTTTAAAAATATCACGAGATTTTCAATATCTTGGGTAGTGGGCAGTGGTCTCAAGGCGTTCGGGCTTTGAAAATTCCATGAATCAAGTTGACAGTAATTACTAAGACATGCCCACACAGTGTTATCAACGGACTGGGCCTGGGTTGGCAACGGCCTGAAGGCCCTTAAATTTTTTTATATTTCCTGGCATGAGCCCAGCCCATTGACATCCCTACCGACACATGTCCCTATGACATTCACGTGCAACATGTGGTGGAGATTGAGCAATCTATCAGGTGGAACTCACCACCTTTCTCATTAGACCAGCCTAATCTTTAGTTGGGCCTACCAAATATTTTATGCCTTTACGTAATCTTCCAGCTGTCTTCCATCGTGCGGGAGTTATTTGATGCTCCGGCTGCATATGATACGCAGACACTGAAAATTTGTACACATGGCATACACAATTCAAATTGAATGGACTAAATTGTGTAGCCCATTGTGTACAGTTTATGGTCCCAAAATCTTAGTGGTCGAATAAATCCAAACCCTTGATTCGTTGACACTTCTTTTTCGAAATAAAACTCGTGGATTTTTTCATTTTTAACTGTCCAAAAAATATTCACCAATCCAATAGTCAGATAGTCAAATAATCGTGAACTTTGGCTCATGCAGTCTATGGTTTGAACGGTTTAATTAGTAGCTTCATTTCACGTACATAGTACTTGAGCGATTTCAAAGTGCCTACGTATTATCCATCTCACCCTGCCATAGTATCAAAGGATTTTTCATGTACCGCATGCTACCTAGTATGGCAGGGATCTCCTACAGAATAATCTCGGTATGCTTTCTTTATTCTTATTTTCTTAGTTTTAAAAGGAATCAAAGAAAGACCTGCTCATGAGAAAAGATGGGATGTATTGGACGTGGTGTGTGAAAATCGTGGAAAAACAACTGTTGTACGCTTCCCTTTTTTTTTTTTTTTCTTTCAATTTTGAATTAACCAGTTAGAAAAATGATGTGTTGTTGCATAAAAATAATATAGCATGTAAAAAGATCTTTAAAATACTTCGAACACTTTTTACTAAAGCACCACTGGTGATGATCAGTTAGTGGTACACATCATCTGATAATGGAGTGTGGCCAAAAAGTCCAAAAGGTGGGAAGAGGAGCAGAGAAGTGAAACAATTATAAGAATACAAAGAGAGGATTTGAAAATTCGACGTGGCAATGATTCAGCTACTGTAACGGTTGAAGTGAAGAGGAGAAATAGATACAAAGTATCTGCGTAATAGAGAAGTTTATAAATAACAGAGGAAATCAATATAAGAAATAGTCTCGTACCAATCCAATAAATCTAGTCAAATTTATCTTGTCTTTATCTATTTAGCTTTAGCTCTATCTTAAGAATAACGATAATTTTTACCTGTAATGCAAGTCTACTCCCATATGTTGGACTTTACTCATTCTCAATACAAGCAGTTTTCATTTAGAAAGATTCCTTGTAGTTGCGCCTCAACTGATTATGAATATTTCCTTCTAGTTTGACAACAGTCTGGTATAAAATGTCACTTCGCATAGAAGGCAAAGCCGAACGTTAACCCATCTTCGGAGGAAGAATCCCAACCTCCGATTATCACCTTATCATTTTTTAAAACAATTTTGCGAGTGGCTGAATAGACGATTGGTGTGCTTAGATCTCAGTCATATATGATCATAGTCATCGTATATATCTATATTGGCACTTGGGGTCAAATTGTTCGGTTGGAATTAAGTTGAACATTCGGTTATGGCACGCCCGCACGCATTACATGTGACCACATAAACCCAAACAGGAAAAAGTGTCGAATAACAACCTACAATTTTGATGGCCTATGGCCGTCAGAATTTTTTTACGGCTTCTTCGATAAACCACATCTGTTGAATTTAGAGTTTAGTTTGTCGAACCCTAACAACCAACCACCCCCTTAACACCCCAGTTCTTGAAACCAAAGTGTACTACTCGTTTCCTAAAAATTCGAGCATTAACCCTTAAAATTCAAGTTTAAATTTAAATAGTCTTGTCATCAATCAGAGTTAGTAGCAATTATTAGCTGAATAAGCCATACATTGAGTAATAATTTTCCATTCATTACGAAAACCCAAAATTTGGTGCACATACAGGACTTGTATAAACCAAATACTAAAAGTACGCTAAACAAAATAGAAATCTATCAACTAATGATGAAGCTCAATGTAAAACCCGAATCCTAGCCCGTACTGTTCCATAGGCTTCCGCGGTCCTCCCGATCGAATTTCGGCGACCCGCGATGCGTAGACAGCATTTGCGTGCAACCCTGAGTCGTATCCCATATTTCAATGTCGGTTCGACCCGAGACTTGCACCTTTGCGACCACGCCGTCACCGCGGTTCCGATGTCGCGTCTCTCGCGCCAAGGTGATACCCCGGCCAGGAGATGTGGGCCCGCGTTCAGTTCGAGAAAAACACCGCGCTTTACAAAATCCTAGAGAACATGTCAAATCAATCAATCAATCACATCAATCAAGTACACATCAAAGGTCAAGTACATATCCTATCACTCCCTTACCAAAGCAACTCCTAAGTCAAAGCAACCCATCCCTTACATGTCAAGTATACATCACCCATCACTCACTCATCCATCCCTCTCTCTCTCTTTACATCCCATCTTCTCTCTCTCTCTCTCTCTCTCTCTCTCTTATTTTCTCCATTTTCAATCAAACCCTAAGCAACCCAACGTCCAAGCAAGAGAGCTCCATGAGAGGAGCTTTAGTGTGGCTCACTTCCTACCCTCTCATCTCCCATCTTAACCCTCCATTTTTCATCATCTTCCATCAAGATTGAAGACAAGGAGTTCGACATTCCATCGGACTAAGAAGGAGGCCAATAGGTGGATGATCCACTGTTGATTTTCTATTAGAAGGCCCACTTGTGATGGGACCCTTTTTTTGATGTATGTATTGTAATCATGGAGGGCCCATAGTGGCGAGGTCCCTCCATCACCATTCAACCTTCCTCTCTCTCTCTCTCTCTCTTTATGTGATGGATTGTAGCCCACCTTGATGCATGATCCACGCCATTTGCTGGTTCTGGAACCCATCTTGCTGCCTGTCTAGTGGACAAGCCTGCTGCCCGTCCGTCTGGACAGTGCCAGTTGAAGAGAAAACACAAATATCAGCCCCATCTTTGAACTGAGGTGGGCCACATGTGTGGACCCACCTGATGTGTGGATTGCATCCACGTTGTCCGTCCACCTAAGCCGTGGGCCACACCATTATATATGTGTTGTACCTCCACTGTCCAGACTATTGGACGGTGGGTTGTACAGTGATGTTTGTGCTATGTCAGACCGTCCAAGTCGTGGGCCCCATTCATTGTGCACGTGTGGTACATCCACACCATCTAATGTGGCAGATTCAAATCTTTAGTAGGCCACGCTCTAGGACCCCTCACGATCTATGTGTTGTATCTACACCGTCCATTGACAGTGGGACCCACCCCTTTTATATGTGTTTCTTACACACCGTCCGTCCATGCAGATCATGTGGACCCCACAATGTATGGGTTTTATCTTGGCCATCCATCTTAGATGACGTGGGACCCACATTATTCAAGTGTTTTGTCTAGGCCGCCCGTCTAAGGGCCTGGACATGTATGTATATATATATGTATATATATATATATATATATATATATATATACACATACATACATACATACATACATAGATATAATGTTATATTATGGTGGGCCCCATGTGGGACCCACCTTTACTTCATGCATTCCATCCATCCGTGGATCCCATCCATGTGGCCCACCATTCCATGGGACAAGATCCACATCGTCCCATCTGTTGGATGCGTAGGGTGGTTTATATCCACGTCTCCCATCTGTTGTAGGTGTGGGCCCACCCCACACGTGTGACACGTGTGGGCAGGTGGGACCCACCTTCATATATGTATTCTATATCCACACTGTTCATTTGGATGGTGTAGTGGGTGGGGTCTGC
Source organism: Magnolia sinica (assembly GCF_029962835.1). NCBI lineage: Eukaryota > Viridiplantae > Streptophyta > Magnoliopsida > Magnoliales > Magnoliaceae > Magnolia > Magnolia sinica. Next base: position 56,415,273 of record NC_080590.1, read on the forward strand.
TATGATGTATATATGGTACCCACCTGCCACATGGGACTTCCATGAAGTATGTGTTTTATGCACACCATCTAGCCATCATCCAGAGTGTCCAGATCTTAGACGTGGCCCCACATGTGATGTGTGGGTTGATCCCCACTGTCCGTGTAGTGGACCTCATCGTGATTTATGTATTTTATACACACCGTCCAATGGTCTGGATGATGGAAACCACTATGATTTGTGTTATATCCAGGCTGCCTATTGGTGTGTCCCATTTGTATGTGCAGGGCACACTTGGTGTATATGAGGCCTATGCGATGAGGCCCAATGTGATGTATTTATGACCCATTGATGCAACCCACATGATGTGTATAAAGCCCATGTGTAGGGCTCACCTATTGTGTATTTGAAGCCCATGGGTTGTGGCCCATTGTGATGTACTCGAGGCCTATGGGCAAGGCCTGATGCGATGTATTTATGACCCATATGTTAAGGCCCATATGATATATTCGAGGCCCATTGATGTGGCCCATTGTGATGTGTATTAGGCCCATTGATGCAACCCATAGTGATGTGTGTTAGGCCCGAGCAAATAGCCCATAGTGATGTCTATCAAGCCCATTTGAGTGACCCATAGTGATGTGTGTTAAGCCCATATAATGCAGCCCATAGTGATATGTGTTAGGCCCATGTGATGTAGCACATAGTGATGTGTATCAGGCCCATTTGAGCGACCTATAGTGATGTGTATTAGGTCCTTATACGAGGCCATGGGCCTACAATATGTTTGGCTATATGTGGGCCACTCCTTGGGAGCAATGATGGTTAAATGTCCACATTGATGGACGATGATGGTTAGATGTCCACATTGTGACTTTCCCTTGGGCCTTATTAAGCCCATTCTCTCCGATTCCGATTGTCAAGGCCGATTGTCGAGACCGATTCCGATTATCAAAAGTGATTTCGATTGTCGAGGCCGATTCCGATTATCGAGGCCGATTTCGATTGTCGAGGCCGATTGTTAAGGCCGATTATTGAGGCCGATTTCGATTGTCAAGGCCGATTCCGAATGTTGATTCCGATTCCGATTGTTGAGGCCGATTGTTGAGGCCGATTTCGATTCCGATTGTCGAGGCCGATTCTGATTTTTCATACCGATTCCGATTATCGAAGCCGATTCCGATTGTCGAGGCCAATTGTTGAGGTCGATTCCTATTCCGATTGTCGAGGCTGATTATCGATGTCGATTCCAAATGTCGATTCCGATTCTAATTGTCAAGGCCGATTGTTGAGGCCGATTCCGATTCCGATTGTCGAGGCTGATTATCAAGGTCAATTCCGATTGTCAATACCGATTCTGATTGTTGAGGCCAATTCTGATTCCAATTGTCGAGGCCGATTATCGAGGTGGATTCCGATTGTCGAGGCCAATTCCGATTCCGATTGTCGATGCCGATTGTTGAGGCCGATTCTGATTCCGATTGTCGAGGCTGATTGCTGAGGCCGATTTCGATTCCGATTGTCGAGGCCGATTGTTGAGGCCGATTCCAATTTCAATTGTCGAGGCCGATTGCTGAGGCTGATTTCGATTCCGATTGTCGAGGCCGATTTCAATTCCGATTGTCGATTCCGATTCCGATTGTCGAGGCCGATTTCGATTCTGATTGTTGAGGCCAATTCCGATTATCGAGGCCGATTGTTGAGGCCGATTTCGATTCCGATTGTCGAAGCCGATTTTGATTGTCGAGGCCGATTGTTGAGATCGATTTTGATTCCGATTGTCGAGGCTGATTATCGAGTCCAATTCCGATTGTCGATACCGATTTCGATTGTTGATTCCGATTCCAATTATCGAGGCCCAATGAGATGCATATGTAGCCTGTATTTGAGGCCCATGTGATGTGATTCGGCTCGTGTTTCAGGCCTAATTTGATGTATATGCGGCCCGTATTTGAGGCCCATTGTGATGTGTATTTAGCCCGTGTTTAAGGTCCAATGTGATGTATATGAGGCCTATGTGATGAGGCCCATTGTGATGCATTTGATCGCCAGGTGATGGAGCCTGTTGTGATGTATGTTAGGCCCATGTGAAAGGCCCATCATGATGTGTATTAAGCTCTTGAGTGAGGCCTATGGTGTTGTATATTTGGCCCTTATGTGAGGCCATGGGTCTACGATATGTTAGGCTCTATATGGGCCATTCCTTGCGGGTAATGTTGGTTAAATGTCCACGTTATTGAGGTCGATTGTCAAAGTCGGTTATTGATACAGATTATGAGTATGTGACAACATAGCATCATGATACATGCCCGTACACATCATCTGCATGTTTGTATGAGATATGATTGACCATTGCATATGTCATAGTGCCGGTTGTTATGAGACTCCCTGATAGGTAGAGATTGTCTCACATGAGCTCATGGTATGCGCTAGATTGATGCATGACTAGATTGTATGATTCATGCATCTTACACTGTGTGCTGTGATTATTGCACGCCCTAGTGATATCAGGGCCATAGCCTCCACAGGCATATCGTAGATGACTGGATGGGACACCGAAAATTTGTTCTATATAGGGTGCTATAGATATCCCTGGGTGAAAGTCCCAGAACCCTTTTGGTTCCAGAGGTTAATCCAATGTCTAGACCGAGTAGATGCATGAGTGCATGAGGGCCGTATACTGTTAGGCTGCGACTCCTATGTGTCATGGTCGGTTGGAAGGGGTATGACCTTACTTGCTTAAGAGGAGGGGGCAATGCTAGGTTGAGTCTGACCAGCTCGAGGAATGGGTCTGATATCGATGAGCCAGGCCCGATATTGGCAGGCGGATAGTGAGGTCTCTTCCACTCACCTTATTGCGCATGATAGGGTGACAATCTATTTTGGAGTGTAATAGACCCTGGTGAATCCCCAGAGAGGAACCGTACTGATATGTGGACTTATTGAGTAGGAATTGTATACTCATTCATTCACTATTCACTCAGGCTGGTGGTGCTCAACTATTTGTTACGTGTACCTTCGCATGACTAAAATTTCGGTTGGGCACGCGACTAACCGGAGATCAGGAGTTTACCACATTGAGTCTGACTATCTAAATTTAGGTATGAGACTAGTTTGGATAGAAGTCCCTTTTGATGGACCTCGTAGCCTGTGATACTACATACTATCATCCCGTCCTCACACTCTAGCTTGATTATTTCATTTGCATCGCATATTACATTCGCAAGCATATGACATTTTGGGTTGTTATGTTTTCTGTACTTATATGGCCTAGACGGACTTAACAGGATTTACATATTGCATTGTACCCTTGGCATCTGATATTTGGCTCTCTATGACTCCTCATTTGAATAGCTGATCTGTATTGCGTACTTTAATATTGTATGACTCATGAACTTATTTTCGCTTACTCTGTTATCGTATGATTCATAATCTTTCCAACATTTCTGACATTGTATAATTATGGCATTGCATTGAATACTTGACGCTTATCTTGTGTACACACTTACACCACCCTCTAAGCTTTCTATAAGCTTATCCATGATAGATGCGTGCAGGTGATGTTAGGTCGCAACAACATTGAGCTTGGAGCATGCAGCGGACTTTTAGAGCTTTGATTTTCGACATATTTATTTTCCTTTCAGCATTATATTCAAATATTTATATTAGTGGATATGTGATGATGATGTTGCCTTTGTGATTTGGGTAAACTTGTGGTTATGTTCTTATGAGATAAATGTACGTTGAAAATCCTCCTTGTATGATCCCAGGATCGGAATCCGGCGTATGTGCGCTAGAAGCCGAGAATGTGGTACTATGGAGGCTGTCGGCACTGGATTCGGTGATCAGAAATTTTGTGAGCTTGGTTTCCGAGTTTGGGGCTTGATAAAAGTTGGTATCAGAGCATAACTTAGGAATACCTAAGGATATCATCACATATCTGTTGATAGCTACCCTTCACTCTATGGTTGTTGAGGACTTAGAATGATTAGATCCCCTAGTTCGAATAACTTAAGAGATTTTCTAATATAGCTCCTTACCGTTGAGATTATGAGGCTGCATAATATTTTATTTTCGATAGTTTCTGATCCAGGATACGAGGATCAGTGGGATCACCATAGTGCTGATGAGGCGTTTGGGAGCAAGAGGCTGAGGTTCATGGGCATTGTCCCCATCTCTTAGGTGTTTGATGATTATATCTATAGTGGTATGATTTTTATCCCTTTGAGAGCTCTGTATTGGTTGTGTTGTGGTTTAAATTTTGAAGATGAAATTTTTATTAGGTGGGGAGAGTTGTAAAACCCGTATCCTATCTCGTATTGTTCCGTAGGCTTCTGCAGTCATCTCGGTAGAATTTTGGTGACCCGCGATGCGTATACAATATTTGCACGCAACCCTGAGTCATATCCCGTATTTCAGAGTTGGCTTGACCCGAGACTCGCACCTTTACGACCGCGCCGTCGCCGCGGTTCTGATGTGGCGTCTCGCGCGCCGAGGTGATACCCGAGCCAGGAGATGTGGGCCCGCGTTCAGTTCGAGAAAAACACTGCGCTTTGTAAAACCCTAGAGAACATGTCAAATCAATCAATCAATCACATCAATCAAGTACATATCCCATCACTCCCTTACCAAAGCAATCCCTAAGTCAAAGCAACCCATCCCTTACATGTCAAGTACACATCACCCATCACTCACTCACCCATCCCTCTCTCTCTTTACATCCCATCCTCTCTCTCATTTTCTTCATTTTTCAAGTAACCCAACGTCCAAGCAAGAGAGCTCCATGAGAGGAGCTTAAGTGTGGCCCACTTCCTACCCTCTCATCTCCCATCTCAACCGTCCATTTTTCATCATCTTCCATTAAGATTGAAGATAAGGAGTTTGGCGTTCCATCGAACCAAGAAGGAGGCCAATAGGTGGGTGATCCACTGTTAATTTTCTATTTGAAGGCCCACTTGTGATGGGACCCTTTTTTGATGTATGTATTGTAATCATGGAGGGCCCATAGTGGCGAGGTCCCTCCATCACCATCTGATCTGCCTTTCTCTCTCTCTCTCTCTCTCTCTTTATGTGATGGATTGTGGCCCACCTTGATGCATGATCCACTCCATCTACTGGTGGTGGAACCCATCTCGCTGCCTGTCCAGTGGACAGGCCTGCTGCCCGTTCGTCTAAACAGTCCCAGATGAAGAGAAAACACAAATATCAACCCCATCTTTGAACTGAGGTGGGCCACATGTGTGGACCCACCTAATGTGTGGATTGCATCCACGCTGTCCGTCCACCTAAGCCGTGGGCCACACCATTATATATGTGTTGTACCTCCATCGTCCAGACTGTTGGATGGTGGGTTACACAGTGATGTTTGTGCTATGTCAGACCATCCAGGTCGTGGGCCCCACTCATTGTGCACGTGTGGTGCATCCACACCATCTAATGTGGCAGATTCAAATCTCTGGTAGGCCACGCTCCTGGACCCCTCATGATCTATGTGTTGTATTTACACCGTCCATTGACAGTGGGACCCACCCCTTTTGTATGTGTTTCTTACACATTATCCGTCCATGCAGATCATGTGGACCCCACAATGTATGGGTTTTATCTTGGCCATCCATCCTAGATTACGTGGGACCCACACTATTCAAGTGTTTTGTCCAGGCCGCCTGTCTAGGGGCCTGGATGTGTATGTATTTATATATATATATATATACATACATATATATATATATATATATATATATATATATATATATATAATGTTATATTATGGTGGGCCCCACGTGGGACCCATCTTTACTTCATGCATTCCATCCATCCGTGGATCCCATCCACGTGGCCCACCATTCCATGGGACATGATCCACACCATCCCATCTGTTGGATGCGTAGGTTGGTTTATATCCACGTCTCCCATCTGTTGTAGGTGTGGGCCCACCCCACACGTTTGACACATGTGGGTAGGTAGGACCCACCTTGATATATGTATTTTGTATCCACACCATCCATCTGGACGGTGTGGTGGGTGGGGTTTGCTGTGATGTATATATGGTACCCACCTGCCACATGGGACTTCCATGAAGTATGTGTTTTATGCACACCGTCCAGCCATTATCCAGAGTGTCTTGATCTTCGATGTGGCCCCACACGTGATGTTGGGTTGATCCCCACTGTCCGTGTAGTGGACGTCATCGTGATTTATGTATTTTATGCACACCGTCCAATGGTCTGGACGATGGAAACCACTGTGATTTATGTGTTATATCTAGGCCGCCTATTGGTGTGTCCCATCTGTATGTGCAGGGCACACTTGGTGTATGTGAGGCCTATGCGATGAGGTCCAATGTGATGTATTTATGACCCATTGATGTAGCCCACTTGATGTGTATAAAGCTTATGTATAAGGCTCACCTATTGTATATTTGAAGCCCATGGGTTGTGGCCCATTGTGATGTACTCGAGGCCCATGGGTAAGGCTTGATGCGATGTATTTATGGCCCATATGTTAAGGCCCATATGATGTATTTGAGGCACATTGATACGGCCCGTTGTGATGTGTATTAGGCCACATTGATGCGACCCATAGTGATGTGTGTTTGGCTCGAATGAGCAGCCCATAATGATGTGTATCAGGTCCATTTGAGTCGCCCATAGTGATGTGTATTAAGCCCATAGTGATGTGTGTTAGGCCCATGTGATGTGGCACATAGTGATGTGTATCAGGCCCATTTGATCGATCCATAGTGATGTGTATTAGGTCCTTGTATAAGGCCATGGGCCTATGATACATTTGGCTCTTTGTGGGCCACTCCTTGGAAGCAATGATGGTTATATGTCCACATTAATGGGTGATAATGGTTGGATGTCCACATTGTGACCTTCCCTTGGGCCTTATTAGGCCAATTCTAGCCAATTTCGATTGTCAAGGCCGATTCGATTATCGAGGCCAATCCTGATTATCGAGGCGATTCCGATTATTGAGGCCAATTCCGATTGTTGAGGCCGATTCTAATTCTGATTCCAATTGTCGAGGCCAATTCCGAATGTCAATTCTGGTTCTGATTGTCGATGCCAATTATTGAGGCCGATTCCAATTTCGATTATCGAGGCCGATTACTGAGGCCGATTCCAATTGTTAATTCCAATTCTGACTATCAAGACCGATTCCGATTGTCGAGGTTGATTCCAATTGTCGAAGCCGATTGTTGAGGCCAATTCTGATTCTAATTGTCGAGGCCGATTTCGAATGTTGATTCCGATTTCGATCATTGAGGCCGATTACAATTGTCGAGGCCGATTATCGAGGTTGATTTCGATTGTCGATACCGATTTCAACTGTCGAGGCCGATTGTTGAGGCCGATTTCGATTTCGATTGTTGAGGTCGATTATCGAGGCTGATTTCGATTGTCGAGGCCGATTGTTGAGGCCGATTTTGATTTCGATTGTCGAGGCCGATTTCGATTGTTGATACCGATTCCGATTATCGATTCCGATTCCGATCGTCGAGGACCAATGTGCGGCCCATATTTGAGGCCCATTGTGATGTACATTTGGCCCGTGTTTGAGGCCCAATGTGATGTATATGCTGCCAGTATTTGAGGCCCGTTGTGATGTGTATTCAGCCCGTGTTTAAGGCCTAATGTGATGTATATGAGGCCTATGTGATGAGGTCCATTGTGATGCATTTGAGGGCTAGGCGATGGAGCCCATTGTGATATATGTTAGGCCCATGTGAAAGGCCCATTATGATGTGTATTAAGCTCTTGAGTGAGACCCATGGTGTTGTATATTTGGTCCTTATGTGAGGCCATGGGTCTACTATATGTTAGGATATATATGGACCATTCCTTGGGGGCAATGTTGGTTAAATGTCCGCATTGTCGAGGTCAATTGTCGATGCTGGTTATTGATATCGATTATGAGTATGTGACAGCGTAGCATCATGATACATGCCCATACGCATCATCTGCATGTTTGTTATGAGATATGATTGACCATTACATATACCATAGTGCTGGTTGTTATGAGACTCCCTGATAGGTAGAGATTGTCTCACATGAGTGCACGGTATGCGCTAGATTGATGCATGACTAGATTGTATGACTCATGCATCTTGCATTATGTGCTGTGATTACTGCACGCCCTAGGGACATCAGGGCCGTAACCTCCACAGGCAAATCGTGGATGGCCAGATGGACACTAAAGATCTATTCCACATGGGGTGCTATAGATATCCCTGGGTGAAAGTCTCAGACCCTTTTAGTTCCAGAGGTTACTCCAACATCTAGACCGAGTGGATGCATGGGTGCACGAGGGCTGTATACCATAAGGTCCCATCTCCCACTGTGTTGTGGTTAGTCGGAAGGGGGTATGGCCTTACCTGCCTGAGAGGAGGGGGCAATACTAGGATAAGTCTGACCAGCTCGAGGAATGGGTCCCTATCGATGAGCTGGGCCCGATATTGGCAGGCGGATAGTGAGGTCTCTTCCACTCACCTTGTTGTGTGCGATGGGGCCACAATCTGGTTTGGAGTGTAATAGACCCCGGTGATTCCTCAGAAAAGAACTGTATTGATATGTGGACTTACTGAGCAGGAATTGCATACTCATTCATTCATTCATTCACTATCCATTCAGGCTGGTGGTGCGTAATTATTTGTTACGTGTACCTTCGCATGACCAGGATTTCAGTTGAGCGCGCGACTAACCTAAGATCAGGAGTTTACCACATTGAGTCTGACTATCCAAATTTAGGTATGAGACTAGTTTGGATAGAAGTCCCTTGTGATAAACCTCGTAGCCTGCGATATTACGTACTATCATCCCGACCTTACACTCCAACTTGGTCATTTCATTCGCATCGCATATTGCATATACAGGCATATAACATTTTGGGTTGTGATGTTTTCTGTACTTATATGGCCTAAACGGACTTAGTAGGATTTACATATTGCATTGGACCCTCGGCATTTGATATTTGACTCTTTATGACTCTTTATATGCATAACTGATCTGTATTGCGTACTCTAATATTGTATGACTCATGGACTTGTCAGTATTTCTACTTACTCTGTTATCATATGATTCATGATCTTGCCAATATTTTCGGCATTGTATGATTATGACATTGCATTGAATACTTGGCACTTATCTTGTGCACACACTTACACCACCATCTAAGATTTTTATAAGCTTATACACGATAGATGCGTGCAGGTGATGTTAGGTCGCAACAACGTTGAGCTTAGAGCATGCAACGGACTTCTTGAGCTTTGATTTTCGACATATGTATTTTCCTTTTAATATTGTATTCAAATATTTATATTAGTGGATATGTGATGATGATGCTGCCTTTGTGATTTGGGTAAACTTGTGGTTATGCTTCTTACGAGATAAATGTACGTCGAAAATCCTCATTGTAGGATCCTAGGATCGGAAACTAGTAACTGGGCATTGGAAGCCGAGAATGGGGTACTACGGAGGCTATCGGCACCGGATTCGGTGATTGAGAATTTTGTGAGCCTGGTTTCCGAGTTTGGGGCGTGACACTCAATATGGGCCACATGGACCCCGTCTAGCTCCTCAACTACCCGATATGTTCCAACAACTAAGTGACCTACATTGGCTCGCTCTACACTTGCGTTAATTGATATGTTTTAATGACGTCAATGGCTATCATAGTGAGGAATACCATATAAGATTACACACTCATTATTCATAATCCAATATACTTCGTAAGGCATGAAAAGAGATATATATAACAACGCAATTCGAAATCATGATCAAATGCTAAAAAAATATAACCAATTAATATAATTTCACAATTAGAAAAATGTAGTAGCAATCATAATACAAGTGAATATATCTATATAGTCAGCTAATTAACATACGACCTTCTATTCCACTCGAAAATCAGATTGTACATGAACTTCGCAAGATGACTAGAAAATTAACAAGTGAACTTCCACTTCACCAGGAAATCATATAGAACTCTGCACGGTGACTAGAAAATTAAAAAATGAACTTTAACTTCACCCGAAAATCATATGAACTTTGCACGGTAACTAGAAAATCAACATGTGAAGTTCGGTTTCACTAAAAATCACAATACAAGTGAACTCTACAAGATTAATAAAAAATTAATATTCAAACATATGCTTCTGTGAACGCTGGAAATCGGCGCCCACACTCTTTTTAGGCGATCTCGTCTTTTGTTCTTTTTCTCTTATGTGTATTTTATGGGGGATATGTAACCTTGGTTGTCAGTTTGGAGTTACCACTAGCCACTTCATCTCAAAATCTCACAGTCGGCTAGAACCCGCGGAATATGTAAGGTTTGAGAAATCCGAAGATTCTCTTACCTTAGATTGACTCCTAGTTTGCGATCTGGGATTCTGAGTAAGGGACCTCGGTTACAAAGAGGAAAGGTGTTAGGCATCCTCTTTGCCCATACAAATGTACGGTCTCTACTTAGTGTGGTAAGAAAATCTCAAGGGTTGAATGATGTAGTTGAAATAGGACTAGGCACATGTAGATTTCTGATGTGGCAAGATCCGAGATTTTGGCAAGCCAAAGAGCATACGTCCAACAACGTGTCTAGAAGGCAGATGTGATGATGCTTATGTAAAAAGGTAAAGAAAAGTGAACTAGATCACTAGGAATTTCTGATGTGATAGGATCCGATGTATGGCAAGTCACATAACATACGTTCACTAGAGATCTAGAGAAGCATGGGGTTGAGAAGGGAACAAATGTCATGATAATACTTGTATATAAAATGAAAAGATCTTTAGCTTGATCTTGAGTAGGCTAAGACATGGATAGCTCCATGATCAATCCGTGCCAGACTTGGGGTTTGAGATGGTTGGGAGGAGGCTAAGGGGTAGCTAAAAAATTTGAACTTTGAGGCTTAGGAGCTCCTTCTAACCCTCATTCTCTTCCTTTGTCTCCCTCCCTTCCTTTGAAATGAGAAGAGTTTTCTCTCTTTGAATTGTTGTGTTGAAATGTGAAGAGGAGAGGACTATTTATAGCCTTTTCTAATGGCAATGTGGTAATTATTGGGTTTGTGAAGGATAAAAGTTGACATGGCAGCTTGGGATTGGTTAAGGAGAGGTTAATGCCACATGACATACTTTTATAGGCTATTAGGTTTGGTAGGATGGTAAATAGAGTGAATTACAGGGGTAATTCCATATGAAAGTTAACTTTTGACTTGGTAGGATAGTAAATAGGGTAAACTACAGGGGTAATTCCATATGAAAGTTGACTTTTGGCTTGGTAGGATGGTAAATAGGGTGAACTACACGGGTAATTTCATATAAAAGTTGACTTTTGACTTGGCAGGATGGTAAATAGAGTGAATGTTGGGGGTATGTTTATAAAAGAGTTGACTTTTGGCTTGAGCGATGGTTTAGGGTTTGGATTAGGGTTTAAGCTAGGGTTAGGCTGGGTTTAGGGTTTAATCTGGATTTAAGCTTAAGGCTAGGGCTTGGGTTAGGGTTGGGCTGATTTTTGGTTTACGGTTCGGATTAGGGTTTAACCTGGGATTAGGGTTTGGTTAAGGATATGATTATGGTTATCTGATTGTCTTAGCTTTCTCAAGATGTTAGCTTGGGTGGGGTGTCTACAGCTTCACTCAGAAATCATATTATACGTGAACTCCGCAAGGTGACTAGAAAATTAGTAAATGAACTTTAGCTTCACCAAAAAATCACAATACAACTGAACTAAGCAAGATGAAGAGAGAACCACACGTGAACTCTAGTACCACTCGAAAATCGTATGAACTCTGCAAGGTGACTAGAAAAGCAATAAATGAACTTCAACTTCATCTGAAAATCATAAAGAACTTCGCATAATGACCCGAAAATCAACAAGTGAACAAATTAAACCATCAAGCATCAAAAGGAAAAATATTCCATCAAAATTTTAAATGGGAAAATATTCCATCAAAGCTGCATAGGGCAAATATACGATCAAAGCCACATAGGGCAAAGATGTGATCAAAGCCACATAGGGCATAAATGGTCTGCAATATATTAAGTTCACGACAAATTCCATTCAATTCATTAACATATACTGTCACGCCCCAAACTCGGAATCCGGGCTCGTAAAATTTTCGATCGCCGAATCCGGTGCCGACAGCCTCCGTAGTACCCCATTCTCGGCTTTCATCGTCCATACGCCAGATTCCGATCCTAGGATCCTACAAGGAGGATTTTCCAACGTACGTTTATCTCGTAATAAGCATAACCACAAGTTTACCTAAATCACAAAGGCAACGTCATCATCACATATCCACTAATATAAACATTTGAATACAGTACTGAAAGGGAAATACATATATCGAAATGAAAGCTCCAGAAGTCAGCTACATACTCCAAGCTCCACGCTGCTGCAACCTAACGCCACCTGCACGCATTTATCGTACATAAGCTTATAGAAAGCTTAGAAGGTGGTGAAAGTGTGTGCGCAAGATAAGTGCCAAGCACATAAATACAATGCCATAATTTACAATGTTGGGAACATTGGCAAGATAATGAATTATAAGATATCAGAGTAAGCAGAAACATACTAGTAAGTCCATGAGTGCCATCAGTCGTACCAAGCTATGTGATGCAAGGCATGAATGCTAACGGCCATATCACTGTAGAAACATGGCAACACAAAATGCTAAATGTTGCGGATGCAATGCAATATGTGGTGCGAATGAAATGACCAAACTAGAGTGAAGACGGGATGATAGTATGTAGTATCACAGGCTATGGGGTCCATCACAAGGGACTTTTATCCAAACCAGTCTCATACCTAAATTTGGACAGCCAGACTCAATGTAGTAGGCCCTTGATCTCAGGTTAGTCGCGTGCCCCAACTGAAATCCTTGTCATTACGAAGGTACACAATAATTAGTTGCGCACCACCAGCCCGAGTGGATAGTGAATGAATGAATGAATTAGTATGCAACTCTTGCTCAATAAGTCCACATATCAGTACCGTACACTCTGGGATTATCACCAGGGTCTAGTATACTCCAAACCAGATTGCCGCCCCATCGTGCGCAATTAGGTGAGTGAAAGAGACCTCACTATCCACCTGGCTAGTAGTAAGCCAATACCTACCCGACACATCGATAGCGGACCTATTTATGAGATGGTCAAACTCAGCCTAGTTTTGCCCACTACGAATCGGGCGGATAAGGCCACACCCCCTTCCAACCAACCATGACACAGTAGGAGACGTGGCCTACTAGTATTCGGTACTTAGGTGCTCATATAATCCACTTGGTCTAGACGTTGGAGCGTCCTCTGGTACTAAGTGGGTTTAGGGATTTTTTCCCAGGGCCATCTATGGCGGCCTGATGGTAGAACAGATTTTCAGTGTCCCATCTGGCCATCCACGATATGCTTGTAGAGGCTACAGTAACCACAACACATAATGCAAGATGCATGAGTCATACAATCCAGTCATGCATCAAACTTGCACGTACTGCGCGCTCATGTGAACAACTCCTCCTATCAGGGAGCCCCGTAATAATCTGCTTAATGGCATGTGCTATGATCAATCATTCCTCATATCAGGCATACATATGATGCACATGGGTATAAGTCGTGAAGCTATACTAAGCATGTTATATGATGATGGTGTACTTTCCTCATATCAAGGATGAGCCTAGACAGCTTACTCATACAAGAATGGGCTTCACAATGGGCCCAAGGGAAGGTCACAATGTGGACATCTAACCATCATTGCTCATCAATGTGGACATTTAACTAACATCGCTCCTAAGCAGTGGCCCGCATAGAGCCAAACATAAAGTGGGCCCATGGCTTCACACAAAGGCCTAATATACATCGCAATGGGCCTCATACAAGAGTTATATACACATCACTATGGGCCGTATCATATGGACCTCGAATACATCACAATGGGCCTCACTCGTGGGCCTTATATACACAACAGGTGGGCCCTGCACATGGGCCTCAGATACATCTCATGGGCCATAACCCATGGGCCTAATGCACATCATAATGGGCCTCATAAAATGGGCTACAAAAAAAACATTACAATGGCCACACTATATGGGCCGGAAACACATCATATATGCCACGTCATATGGGCCGAAAATACATCTCAATGGGTCACGACCCATGGGCCTCAGTGCATCATAATGGGCCGCAAGCCATGGGCCTCAAATACATCAAGTGGGCCGCATCAATGGACCGCACCAATGGGCCTCATATACATCAAGTGGACTGCATCAATGGGCCTCATATACACAACATGTGGGCCCTGCTCATGGGCCTCAAATACATAACATGTGGGCCCTACACATGGGTCTCATATGCATAAAATGGGATACGTATCTGGGCCTCGAATACATCAAAAAGGCCATGCGTCATGGGCCTAATACATATCACAATGGGCCTTGCACATAGGCCTCAGATTCAAGCAGGTGGACCCCATCATATGGGCCTTAAATACAAGGCAGGTGGGCCCTATCACATGGGCCTCAAATACAAGTGTAATGCTTCGACTTTTCAGGACCCAAGTATATGACCCGTTTTCTAAAAACCCAAGTGTTAACCTTAAAGGATGGTCAAACTCAAGTATATAGTTTTTTTCATCAGAGTAAGCAGATGAGCGTAGAATAGACAAATCAACGTAAAAGAAAATTTCATTACCATTCAAATATACAAGAAGCTACCCATTCAAAATCAACCTTAAAGGATTGATGTGATGTTCTCTAGGGATTGCAATGTGCGACGTTTTTCCTCGAACTGAACACGGGCCCACATCTCCTGGCCCGGGTATCGCCTTGACGCACGAGACACATCGTCAGAACCACTACTATGTCACGGTAGCAAGGTTACAAGTTTCGAGTCGAGCCGACTTTGATATACGGGACACGATTCATGATCACGCGTAAACAACTATAATAGATCGCGGGTTGCCGGAATTCGACCGTGAGGACCGCGGGAATCTATGGAACAGTATGGGCTAGGATACGGGCCTCACATATACACTAGTTCAAAGACTTTTAAAAATATCATCAAGTAATCACAAGTGACCAACATCTAATTGTTTAACGAATTCTCTAACTTGAGATAACATGTAGCAATTACATCATTCATGCTTACTAAAATTAAAGAGATATCTTAGTTATTTAATTTAAGAGTTGGATTAGCATGTTCATATAGTGAGATAAGTAAATTAATCAAGTAATGCAGGAGATACTAAATATAAGAGATTAAGCATCATCTACATCAAGATTAACGAATTTAAGTGGAAAGCTTAGAGGGGGATTCTCACCTTAAAGTGTGGTCGTGACTTACTCGAAATAGATATCAAAATGAGGGTTTGAGGAGAAGTGTTATTCCTACATTCAAAGTTAAAATTCAATTCATCTAAATTGGTTAGAGCTCTGATTTGCGTTTGAACATTTGATACACCGCAATTTAACCCAAGAGTAATTTGATCTCCAACTTAAATCTACTCAAGATCCAACGATGAAATTTGGAATTCAAATTCCTTATAATCAACATAAGAATTATAATTAGTTAAAGAATGGAGTTCTGCTCACCTTACCATTGAGTCAACTCAACTCAACTTGGATCCAAACTGAGTTTCCACGGAGCTGGTCAAGACTGCAACAGTTACTGGACCAAGCTACAATCACCACTCGGCCTAATGAACTGAAAATACTCTTGAAACGATTCAGGTTTGGGTTGAACTCGGATTGACTCGCCGAGTCGACTCATCGACTCTCCTTCATCCTTCTTGTTCTTTCTTCCCCTCTTTTCATTCTTTCTTTTCCTTTTCTTTTACAAATACATGACCAACAGGTTTATCGGGCCCAATAATAGTTATGGCCTCAAGTCATTAGCTGAGTCAAATCAGTTGTGGACATATAACACCACAATGAGTCGATCTCTCTCTCTCTCTCTCTCTCTCTCTCTCTCTCTCTCCCTATTTTCATTTCTTCCTCCATCTCCACCTCTCTTTTCTACTCTATTCTTTCTCCTTCCTCTAATTTAGCTAGCTAGGGGCTAGATTCAGCTCAAACTCAGTGAGATTAATCTAGTTAACTTGATGATGAACGAGCTAATGCAACCCTTTCTTCTTCTCTATCTTCCCTCTTTTTCTTTCTTTCTTCTACAATGTCCAGCCCCAAACCTAACTCGACCCAACTGACTTGACCCAAACTCGAATCGGACTTAACCGTCCGAATCGCCTTAACTTGACAGCGAGTTGACTCACTCCCTCTCCCTCTTTTCTCTACTCTCTTTTTCTCTCTCATTCTCTCTTTCTTTCCTTCTCACTCAGACCCATGTGCTAGCAGAGTTGCTGGACTAGACTAGACCCAACTCAATAGAGCACTCATGTCACGCCCCAAACACGAAAACCGGGCTTACAAAATCCTCGATCGCCGAATCCGGTGCCGACAGCCTTCGTAGTACCCCATTCTCGACTCCTAGCACGTATATGCCAGATTCTGATCCTGGGGTCCTGCAAGGAGGATTTTCTAATGTACATTTATCTCGTAAGAAGCATAACCACAAGTTTACCCAAATCACAAAAGTAAAATCTTCATCACATATCCACTAATATAAATATTTGAGTACAGTGCCAAAAGGGAAATACATATATCAAAAATCAAGCTCCAAAACTCTGCTGCAAGCTCCAAGCTCAATGCTGCTGTAACCTAACATCACCTACACACATCTATCGTGCATAAGCTTATAGAAAGCTTAGAGGGTGGTGTACGTGGGTGCACAAGGTAAGTGCCAAGTATTCAATACAATGCCATAATCATACAATATTAGAAATACTGGCAAGATAATGAATCATACGATATCAGAATAAACAGAAATACTGACAAATCCATAAGTCATACAAATTTAGAGTACGCAATACAGATCAGCTATACAAACAAGGAGCCATAAAAAGCTAAATATCAGATGCCGAGGAAGCAATGCAATATACAATTCTTGATGAGTTTCCGAATACCGTCAGCCGCATCTAGACCATATAAAGGCAGAACATAGTAACCCAAAATGCCACATGCCATAGATGTAATACAATATGCGATGCGAATGGGATGACCATGCTGGAGTGTGAAGTCGGGATGATAGTACATAGTATCGCAGGCTATGGGATCCACCACAAGGAACTTCTATCCAAACTAGTCTCATACCTAATTTGAATAGTCAAACTCAATGTGATAAACTCCTGATCTCAGGTTAGTCGCGCGCCCCAACAGAAATCTTGGCTATTGCGAAGGCATACGTAACAAATAGTTGCGCACCACCAGCCTGAGTGGATAGTGAATGAATGAGTGTGCAACGCCTGCTCCACAAATCTGTACTGTACATCTATGAGATCATCACCAGGGTCTAGTACACTCTACATGCAAATCGCCGCCTACTGATGCACTATCATGCAAGTGAAAGGGACATCACTATCCGCCTGACCAGTAGTCAGCCAATATCTACCTGACACGTCGATAGCGGACCCGGTCAAACTCAGCCTAACTATGCCCCCTACTCTTGAGCGGGTAAGGCCACACCCCCACCCAACTGACCATGGCATAGTGGGAGATGCGGCCTCCTGGTATTTGACACTCGGGCGCTCATGTATCCACTCGGTCTCGACGTTGGGGCATCTCCTGGCCACGGAGGTTTAGGGACTTTCACCCACGGACATCCAAAGTGCCGAGATGCTCGAACTAAATAATTTCGTTGTCCCATCTAGCTATCCATGACATGCCTGCGGAGGCTACGACCCTGATGTTGCTAGGGTATACAGTAATCACAACACATAATGCAAGATACATGAGTTATACAATCCAGTTATGCATCAATCCTGCGCATACCGTGCGCTCATGTGAGATAACCTCCGCCTATCAGGGAGTCTCATAACAACCTGCCCAATGACATATGCAATGGTCAACCACATCTCATAACAATCATGCAGATGATGTGTATGTGCATGTATCATGATCCTATGCTGTCACATACTCATAATCGGTACCAATAACCGACCTCGATAATCGACAACGACAATCGGTCTTGACAATGTGGACATTTAACCAACATTGCCCCCAAGGAGTGGCCTGCATAGAGCAAAATGTATAGTGGACCCATGGCCTCACACAGGCGTCAAATATACAACACCATGGGCCTCACTTAAGAGCTTAATACACATCACGATGGGCCTTTCACATTGGCCTAACATACATCACAATGGGCTCCATCGCCTGACCCTTAAATGCATCATAATGGGCCTCATCATATAGGCCTTATATACATCACATTGGGCCTCGTCAATCGGCCTCGATATCCGGCCTCGACAATCGAAATCAGCCTCGATAATTGACCTCGACAATCGGCTTATACAATCATCCTCAACAATCGGAATCGGCCTCAACCATCGGCCTCGATAATCGGAATCGGCCTCTACGCAAGGTGGGATCCATAGATAGACAACTAATGATGGACTAAGCAATATCAATGGGGCCTAACCGTTTGGGGTAACCCACTAGAGAATGACGAGAATGGGCCTAACCAGGCCTAAGGGAAGGTCACAATATGCACGTTTAACCATCATTGCTCATTAATGTGGACCTTTAACCAATATTACTCCCAAGGAGTGGCCCACATAGGGCCGAACATATAGTGGGCCCATGGCCTCACACAAGAGCCTAACACACATCGCGATGGGTCACATCCATGGGCCTCTCATACATCAGGTGGGCCGCATCATATGGGCCGCATACACATCATAATGGGCCTCTAGCACGGCCCTACTATACATCACAAAGGGCCACATCCCATGTTCTCAAATATATCATAATGGGCCTCTACCCATGGGCTCCAAATACATCACAATGGACCTTAACCCATGGGCCTCGAACACATCTAGTGGGTTGCATCATTGGGCTGCATATATATCAAGGTGGGCCTCAACAACAAGCCTCATACACATCAAAGTGGGCCTCAATAATGGGCCTCATATATCACATCGGGCCTAATCAAATGGGCCGAATCAAATGGGTCGAGTCAAATGGGCTAAATCAATTGGGCCGATCAAATGGGCCGATACAAATGGGCTGAGTCAATGGGCCGGATCAAATGGGCCAAGTCAATTGGGTCGATACAAATGGGTCGAGTCAATGGGCCAATACAAATGGGCCGAGTCGAATGGGTCGATTTAAATGGGCCGAATTAATGGGTCGGATCAAATGGGCCGAGTCAAGTAGTCCAAGTCGAATGGGCCAACCAACACAATTCATTTTATTGTTAAAGATCATATTAGAGCATTATTAAAAAAAGAAACCATTTCCAAAGGATCATCTGGACCATACCATAGTTGGCGGTGGTGATAATGATTTTTCACAGTTAAATCTTTCAGTGGGCCCCACCCTAGTATTTATTTCCATCAAGTCTGTTCATAAGGTCACAAGGACCTGAACAGGGAGGAAAAATAAATATTATATTGATTCAAAGCTTCAGTAATCCAAAGGGGTTTCAATGGTAGACGTCCACCTCCACTGTCTCCCTGTAGTGTGGTCCGCTTGATACAAGATCTGTCTTATTTTAGTCTCAAACCCTGAGACGAGCTCGCCATATGAATGGACGGTTTGGATATAATGCATACATCAGCGGGCCCCACGCAGGGGAACAGATAGACGGTGTGGATACTAAATGCATCACCCGGGCATGCAGCTGCTGCTGCACGTGCATCAGCATACATAAGGTGTCCCACTGTCCTGTGGTGTGGACGGTGTGGATTACACCACATATATAAGGCCCTCATGGCACTATCCAGATGGATCTAGACGGTGCATATACACATACACTAAAGGTGGGTCCCACATAGATGGGCCAACCCCACTACCCTCTCTCTTATATTAAATATTTTATATATATATATATATTAACAATCAGTCATCCAACGTCCTGGACGGACGGCTGGATGGCAGCAGGTGCCCACCATCCTTATCATATGGACGGTGAGAGAAAGCACATGCATCATGGTGGTGCCACGTGGGTGGGCGACCATGATTGAATCAAGGTGATATTCGTGTTTTTCCCTCCGTCTAGACCCAGTGTCTGGACGGTCTAGATGACACAAACATCATGTGGGCCCCATGGAATCGTCTAGGCACGGACGACTTGATATGTAACACACATGATGGTGGTCCCCACCAACTTACTGACGTAAAGCCAGCAGCTGGGTGCTCCAGCGATTGAACCACAATAGGTGGGTCCCACGTGGGGCCCACCATAATAACATTATATATATATATATGATATATTATTTAAATATTATTTCTCTCTTTTTTTAGGTCATCCCTTACATAGTCCAGCAGCAGAGGCTGCTGAATGTCTAACATATGGAAGCAATACATTCATTAAGGTGGGGTCCACGTACACGTGGCCCACCAACCACATATATTGAGGTGGCCCCACTCAAACGTGGTCCTCATATGGACGGTGTGGATCTAATCCATTCATCACGGTGGGGTCCATACATCCCAAAACAGATGGTAAGGATATAATACATACGTCATAAGTGGGCCACTCTCATCATCATCATCATCATCACTAAGGGAAAGAGAGAGAGGGAGAGAGAGAGAGAGAGAGAGAGAGAGAGAGAGAGAGAAAGAGAGAGAGTTGACTTGTGGAAAAGAGGGAAAGGGCATTTGTACTTGGGATAGGGTGATGTGGCATTGAGGTATGGTAGTGTACTTGACTTGATTGATGTGACGGGTTGTAGAGATTCTCTTGAAATTCGCAACGTATGGCGTTTTTTCAGAATGAACGTGGGCCCACATCTCCTGGCCCGTGTATCGAATCGATGCGCGAGTCACGGCGTTGGAACCGCGGCGATGACGCAGTCGCTAGGGTATAAGTTTCAGGTCGAGTCGACTTCGGTATGTAGGATTCGACTTAGGATCACGCGTAAAGTCAGATACAGGTCGAGGGTTGCCGAAATTTGACCGAGAGGACCGCGGGAGCCTACGGAATGAGGCGGTTAAGGATATGGGTCTTACAACTCACGAGCCAGCAGTAATGACTCGACTCGAATCACTCTCGAACTCACTCTCCCTCTTTCATTTCTCTTTCTCTCTCTCTCCCTTTTTTTTCTTCTCTTTCTTCCCTCTCTCGACTAGATGGTGCTTGAATTGTTCCAGACCAGGCGTGTACAGTCATGGCCCTAACTCACCAAACTCGGATGGTGACATGACGGTGAGTCCAGTTGGTGCGGCACAGATGTTTTGAATCGCCCTCACATTTTTTATTTTCGTTTCTCTTCTCTCTCTCTCTCTCTCTCTTTCTTTCTAACCCAGTAAACCGACACAAATGTAACCAGCAACACATTGGAATTATAGAAACTAAATCGGCCAGTGTGTCAACTCGAACTTGACTCGACAACCAGCTTCGCACGCAACTCAGTTTCGTTTACTGACTTGGATCTGAAAATGGGATTATTTCAGGGCTTTCATTGATGAATACATGGCCTACCTGGTGGATGAAATTGATCTCAAGTCAACAGTTACAACATCTCATGCGGTGGCTGATTTCCAACAGGAAGAGCTCCTCCAATAGCGAAACTCCATCCAACAAATCTTTCTTCGATCTGAGGCATATGGACGTCAAAGATCAGCCAAGGGAAACTAGCAGGAGGGAGTTTTCGAAGCTCCAAATTTGTTTAGGTGGTGGGTTCGAGCTTTGAAAGAAGATGGGTTATTTTTCTTGAACTGCTGCAAAAAATGGAGGAGAAAGTAGGGTTATGTTTAATCCTCTCTCCTTTATGGCTTACCCTAGCTCTCTGAGTCGTTGGATGAAGAATAGATGACTTGGATCTCGCTAGTTTGCAACAACCTCCAAATATGGCCAACATAGCCAAAACCGGTCGTGGTTTCTGGTTTTCTAAGGGAGGAAACCTTAAAACTAAGGTGAGATGCACGGCTGAGATCCTTCGAGAATGAAGGGTTAGGATTGATCCGAAAATGACTGTCTAGATTGCCAGCCTAACATTGAAATGGATTTTCATTTTTGGTGATTAGCCACATGCACTCCTTATTTATGCTTGTGATGTGCGCACACACATGTGCAATTTTGTGTGAAAGTATTCAGGGTTTGGTTGGGATTCTTGCCTGATTGTGATGAACGGTTTAGATCATCCGGATGGATGATGAAGGTGGGCCACAACTAGTGACAACAGCCGTCGCTCATTCGAATTTGTCCAGGTGGGAAATGAAAGGGAAACTTCCTTCTTCGGGCATTGTCGGGTCAAACTTGGTTTGACGTTCCGCGGGTGCACACACCGGTTGTGCACAAGCATCAAAGGTGGGGTCCATAGTGATGTTCAGGATAAATCTACTCTGTCTATCTTATTTTACCAACCAGGCACTTTTAGGCTATTAGACTAAAGATGAGGCGGATTCAATGTTTAATTGGGCCATATCAAGTGAACATTTGTTTTAACAGTTGATTTCCTTCGATCCGATGGTTAGATTGATTCCAAACCTAATCATTACTGATCCCTAGAGTCCCCCTCACCTAATTTTGAAGAAACATGATGGTTTACCTATGTGTTTAGGTTATAATCAATGCAAATTATAAATTCTTAGTCCCATGGCCTGATGGACGATGAATTTGATGATTCGGCGTTTGATATTGACAATGGTTGGTTTGATCTATTTATCAAGGTGATTGAAACCCTAAACATAGATTTCTCTTGTAGTGTGATGGTCCATCTTGAGAATCAACGGGTGGATGGCTTGATCTACGGGTGAAGATTTGTCAAACTCGAAATAGAGTTTATATGACCAATGTTCCGAAAAAAATAAATATTTAATAGGCAAATTGAAAATCAGATCGTAAATCATATGAAACTATCATTGTTTGACAATAAGGAATGATGACTAGTCCTGATTTGTGACCTTTGCTCATCCAATAAACAATAAGGAATGATGAACATCAGGATTTGATATCTAGTGGGCGAAAGAATATTGCAATTTATAAAAGGTCGACATAGAGCGATTCTGAACTCAAATGAGAGTTTCTATGATCATTCATCATCCAATAAACAAAGAGGAACGATGAATGGTCTGGATTTGATATCAAGTGGGTAAAAGACTCATAGTTGAGACAAGGTTGGCATAGAGCTATTGCAAAACTAAAAGTTTCTACGACCAATGTCCTAAAAATGTTGAAAAAATCAGATCATAAGATAATATAATCAGATCATAGATCACAGATCATAAATCATTGTGCTCAAGACAACCACATGTTTGGATGGTTAACTTTGCAGTCATCTGTCCATTTTAGTAGACATTTTTACTATTATTATTTTAAATGAAAAATCAAACTTTATTAAGAAAAATGCCAGCAAAAGCGAAAAAAGAAACGAAGAAATAGAACAATGCAACCCAGATCAACGGCTTCTCAACCCAGCCCAAGAAGAAAGATCCCAGATAGATCCTCTTAAACACAAGTGATGAAGATCTTCAGCAAGAAGTTCACATTATCTAACCCAACCCTTGCATACCCATTAATCATCGCACTCTAAGCGATCAAATTCATCTCAGGAATTTCATCGAACACCCTACGTGCACACCCAATCACTTCACATTTTCCATAGAAATTCAACAGCCCGATCTGCACAAACGGGCTCAATTCAAGCCGGTGGCAAAAAACATCTATTTATCAACTCCAAAATAATCATCATCCACACAAGGTGGACATGAAACATGCATGATGGCCAACAGGCTGGCTTGGCAAGGGAATTTCAAATTTTCAAAAAACCTACCCCTGACTATAGATCGTAGCCACCACCAGCGCCCCTCTGATTCGCCTCTAATCTTTCATCCTTCTCAGATCTGTAGCCACAACCACTGCTAATAGTGCCAATAGCTTCATCTGCTGCACCCTCTGTCGCATCAGCCAATGCAACAGCGACCTCCGCCAGGTGCATCATCGTTAACTGCGACCTGAACCAAAACCCTAGAAGAGAGAGAGAGAGAGAGAGAGAGAGAGAGAGAGAGAGAGAGAGAGAGAGAGAGAGAGAGAGAGAGAGAGAGAGAGAGAGAGTATGGGCGTTCGTTCTTATGGAAGAGGAAATAAAAGAGAGAGGTTTTTTTAAAGAGAAAATGAGAGAGTACTTGTATGAACCGTTAGGATTTTTCGTAGGACTTTTACTAGTAGCCGATTCTGCATCAGGGGCAGCCACAGAAAGCGCCAGTGATTCATATCTACACCGGCTATGTTGGACGAACGGTTCAAAGGAGATAAAAAAATTATGTATTTATTATATCCACATCGTTCATCCATTTTATGAGATCATTTTAGAGCATGATAAAAAAAAGATTCATATCCAAAGCTCAAGTGGAGCACACCATAAATAGCACAGGGACAATGATTCTCACCATTAAAACATTTGTAGGGCCCATCATGGCATTTATTTTCCATTGAATCTGTTCATAAGGTCACACAGACTTGGATGAAGAGGAAAAACAAATATCATATCGATCAAAAACTTCTATGACTGCATAAGGGTTTCAATGGTAGACAATAAATCCCCTACAACTTTTTGCAGTGTGGTCCACTTGATCTTTGGATATGTCATAGTTTTCGATTCTAGTCGTAGGATTAGCTCGCCAAAGGAAAGGACAGTTGGGATATAACACTACCTTATGATGGGACCCATAGAACTTGGTGATGTTAACACACCAACCATGTCGCTAGTGTAAGACCCGTGTCCTAGTTCGTACTGTTTCGTAGGCTTCCGTGGTCCTCCCGATCGAATTCCGGCAACCCTCGACCTATATCCGACGTTTGCGCGTGAGCCTAAGCCGGGTCCTACATACTGAAGTCGGCTCGATCCGAAACTTATACCTTAGCGATCGCGCCGTCGCCGTGGTTCCAACGCCGCGACTCGTGCACCGAACCGATACCCAGGCCAGGAGATGTGGGTCCGCGTTTATTCTCAAGAAACGTCACGCGTTGCGAATTTCGAGAGAATCTCTACGATATGTCCCATCAATTAATCAATCAATCAATGTCAAGTACAAGCCATACCCCAAGTACAACAACCCATCCCTCCTTTTTTCATTAGTCAACTCTCTCTCCCCTAACCATCCCTCTTTTTACAATTTTCAACCACAACCATACATTCCCATTCCTTTCCATACAATACCCATCCCTTTTTAAAATATCATTTTCTCCCTTTCTCTCATTTCTCAAAACACTCTACCAAGCTCTAAATGTCCAAGCCCTCCCAAGCTTTCCCAAATCAAGAAGTGTCGCCCATCCCCTCATCTCTCATCCCCACCATCAAGACTCCATCATCCACCATTAAACATTGAGCATAGGTGCATAAAAGACTGAGGGACTAAGGAGAAGGCCTAGAGGGGGGTGATCTAACTGTCAATTCTTTTATTTGAGGGCCCACATAAGGTGGGACCCATCTTGATGTAAGCTTTGTATTTAGGGAGGGCCCATAGTGGCGAGGTCCCTCCCCTTCTCACCAATCTCTTTCTCTCTCTCTCTCTCTGTCTTTTGTAATGGGCGTGGCCCACTAGATCCACACTGATCGTGGACCCACCATGATGGATGTATTTTATCAATGTCGTCCATCTGTTTCATCCAGGCCATTCGGTGGGCCTGGATAGTGAGAAAACACAAATATCAAACTCATCAGGTGGGCCACGTTCATGTGGGACCCACCTTGATGAAACGTGGGCCACGTACCTGTGCGACCCACCATAATGCTTGTGTTATATCCATGCCGTCCAGCGTCCCTGGACGTTGGATGTGATATAGGCTAACATGGAGTGCGTGTACTGACATGGGTGTGTACTAACAGCTAACAAAAATAAAATAAAATATACTATATTTGAGCTTTGGAGAGGGCCACTGGTGTAGGCCCCACCTTGATGTACAGATCAAATCCACATCGTTCATTCCATTTCTTATCTCATTTTAGGCGTTGAGTCAAAAAAAATAAGGTCAACCCGACTACCTGGCAGGCCATAACATAGAAAACAGTATTTATATCGTTGAAATACACCTTAATGTCTCTACCCGCCAAAAAACATACTGCATATTGGATTCGTTTGATCCGTCATGGGCCATAGAATCCAATGGGTGGAGTGGATTCCACCGATGCGGGCCCCACACATGAAAAACCTTGAAAAAAATTGATTAAAAAAAAAGGCAGCAGTGCCTGCTGTTGCTGACGCACGCAGCAGCGTGCACTGACGAGGCAGGGACCCACAGTGGTGTATGTGTTTTATCCACACCATCCACACCTGGACGGTGGGATCCACCGTGATGTATGTGTCCTATCCACTCCATCCAGCCATTGATCAGGTGGCCACGTCACAGGAAACAGTGTTGATGAACCGTCTGCCATTGAAACCCTTTTCACATAAGGCTTAGGTCAATATGCAAATTTATTTTTCCTTTCATCCAGGTACGAGTGACCTCATGAACAGGTTGGGTGGAAAATAAACATTTCAGTGGGCCCAGGTCTGTGTGACCTCATTGAGAGTTTGGATGTCAGATAAACATTATGGTGGGCCCCACGTGGGACCCATAATGATGTATATGTTTTATTCACACCATCCACTAACGGTGGGACCTACCGTGAATTATGTGTTTTATCCACACCGTCCACACCTGGACGGTGGGACCCACCATGATGCATGTGTTGCATCCAAACTGTCCAACCACTTTGAAAGCTCATTTATGACATGAGCTAAAGGATGAGTCAGATCCATCTATCTGATGGGACCCACCATGATGCATGTGCTGCATCCAAAACCGTCCAACCATTTGGCTAGCTTATCCTTCAGGCTTGAGACTAAAAATGAGGCAGATCTAGGATCAAGTGGACCACATAGCAAAAGTAGTGGGGATTGAGTGTCTGCCATTGAAACCTTTTGTTTCACATAAGTTTTGGATCATTAGGAAATTTGTTTCCTCTTAATCCAGGTCTGTGTGGTCTTATGGCCAGATTGGATAGAAAATAAATGTTACAGTGGGCCTTAAGAATTTTAATGGTGGAAATCACTGTTACCATTGTTATTTGGAGTGCGGTCCAGTTGATCTTTTGAGATGATTCATGTATATATATATATATATATATATATATATATATATATATATATATATATATATATATATTATATACATCTTGATGTATTTGTGGCCATCTGTTGAGGCCCACCTTGGTATTTATAAGGCCCATGGGATGGGGCCCATATTGATGTATTTGTGGCCATCCGTTAAGGCCTACCTTGGTATTTATAAGGCCCATGTGATTAGGCCCATTTAATGTATTTGTGGCCATCCGTTGAGGCCCACCTTGGTTTTTATAAGGCCCATGTGATGGGGCCCATATTGATGTATTTGTGGTCCGTTGTTGGGCCCACTTTGATATATTTGAGGCCCATATGACTAGGCCCATTTGATGTATTTGTGGCCCGTTGTTGGGCCCACTTTGATATATATGAGGCCCATGTGACAGGCCCACCTTGATGTGTTTGTGGCCTGTTGTTGAGGCCCACCTTGATTTAATGTATTGCATCCGCACTGTCCAATCTATGGACGGTGGATTCAGATTGGCTAGAGTACTTCACACCAACTTGATAACTGAGGTATTGACGTTAGCAAGTTCCGTGGGGCCCACTTGAATTATGTGGTGTATTCCACGCCACCCACCTGTTTTGCATCTATGCTGTCCATCCAGTTTTCCAGATCATTTTAAGACGGGCTCACCTTGATTGCATGTATTTTGTAGCCACATCGTCTGTCCATTTTGATGGACGTATGACCCACCTTGATGCTTGTGTTTTAACCACGCCGTCTTGTCCAACTAGGATGTGGACCCCACCACTATGATACATGTAGTTTATATCCGTACCATCCGTCTATTTTGGTAGTGGATGGGGCCCACCATGTTGTATGTATTTTATCCATGCCGTCCACTTATGCGGCCCACCTTAATGAGTGTATAGCAGGCACGCTGTCCATCTGTTGGGGCTCATTTGACATGTGTGCAGGGCCCACCTATTATGTATATTAGACCCATGTGTAGGGCCTACCTATTGTGTATTTGAAACCCATGGACGAGGCCCATTGTGCTGTATTTCTAGCCCATATGATGAGGCCCATTGGAATGTATTCGAGGCCCGTTGTGATGTATTCGAGGCCCATATGATGGGGCCCGTTGTGATGTATTTCCGGCCCATATGATGAGGCCCATTGTGATGTATTCAAGGCCCATGGCTGAGGCCCAATGCGATGTATGTATGAACCGTTACACTGTGTATGAATCCCTTGTATGGGCCACTCTTTGGGAGCAATGTTGGTTAAATGTTCACATTGATGGGCAATGATGGTTAGAAGTCCTCATTGTGACCTTCCCTTAGGCCCTTTGTTAGGCCGATTATTGATGTTGATTATCGATGTTGGTTATCGATACCGATTATGAGTATGTGACAACATATGATCATGATACATGCCCATACGCATCATTTGCATGTTTGATATGAGATGTGGTTGACCATTGCATGTATCATTGAGTAGGTTGTTAAGAGACTCTCTGATAGGTGGAGGTTATCTCACATGAGCGCACGGTATGTGCAGGATTGATGCATGACTGGATCGTATGACTCATGCATCTTGCATTTTGATTACTATACGCCCTAGCGACATCAGGGCCATAGTATCCACAGGCATATCGTGGATAGCTAGATGAGACACTGAAAATATGTTATTAGCATCGGGCTGCCATAGATGGCCTTGAGTGAAAATCCCTAAACCCTCCTGGTACCAGAGGACGCGCCAACGTCGAGACCGAGTGGATATGTATGAGCGCATAAGGGCTGTATACCAGTAGGTCGCGTCTCCCACTGTGTCGTGGTCGCTTGGGAGGGGGTGTGGCCTTACCCGCCTAAGGGAGTAGGCATAGCTAGGCTGAGTTTGACCAGCTCATGAATGGGTCCGCTATCGATGTGCCAAGTAGATATTAGCTAACTACTACCCAGGCGGATAGTGAGGTCTATTTCACTCACCCAGTTGTGCGCTTGATGGGGCGGCAAGCTGGTGGAGAGTGTACTAGACCCCGATGATGATCCCAGAGATGAACTGTACTGATATGTGGACTTATCAAGCAGGAGTTGCATACTTATTCATTCATTCACTATCCACTCGGGCTGGTGGTGTGCAACGATTTGTTACGTGTACCTTCGCAATGGCCAGGATTTTGGTTGGGGCGTGCGACTAACCTGAGATCAGGAGTTTACCACATTGAGTCTGACTATCCAAATTAGGTATGGGACTCGTTTGGATAGAAGTCCATTGTGATGGACCCCATAGCCTGCGATATTACGTATTACCATCCCTACTTGACACCCTATCATGGTCATTCCATTCGCACCGCATGTTGCATTACATCCACGGCATATGACAATTTGGGTTATTGTGTTTCTGCATTTACATAGTCTAGGTATGGCTGACGCTATTTGTGTTACTCATCAGAAATGTATATCGCGTTGCATCCTCTGCATTTGATATTTGGCTCTATATGATTCCTCATTTGTATTGTTGATTTGTATTATTGATTTGTATTGTGTATTCTAATATTATATGACTCATGAACTTATCAGTATTTTCGCTTACTCTGTTATCGTATGATTTATGATCTTGTCAGTATTTCTGTGTACTTTGATAATTCATGATCTTGCTAGTATTTCTGCTTATTTCGACATTATACGATTTATGGATTACCAGTATTTTTGATATTGTATGATCATGGCATTGTATTGAATACTTGGCACTTACCTTATGCACACACTTACACCACCCTCTAAGCTTTCTATAAGCTTATGCACGATAGATGCGTGCAGGTGATGTTAGGTTGCAACAGTGTTGAGCTTAGAGTGTACATCAGTCTTCTGGAGCTTGATTTTCGATTTATGTATTTCCCTTTCAGCATTGTACTCAAATGATTATATTAGTGGATATGTGATGATGATGTTACCTTTATGAATTGGGTAATCTTGTGGTTATGCTTATTATGAGTTAATTGTACAAAAAAAAAAAAATTTTCCTTATAGAATCCCAGGATCGGAATCTGGCATATGAATGCTAGGAGCCGAGAATGTGGTACCACGGAGGCTGTCGACACCGGATTCGGCGATCAGGATTCTTGTGAATCCGAATTCCGGGTTTGGAGTGTGACAGCTAATGTGCGGTACACCAGCCAATCCGCTTCCGTCTACCACACTAAAGGAAGCAACGCTGATAATGGCAGCCACGTTGAAACCTTTTAGTGGCCACCGTGATATTTATTTACCATCTAGCCTATTCATAAGGTCACACCTGGATGAAGTGAAAACACGAATATCAGCTAGATCTGAAACTTTTGCAGCTACCAAGAAGTTTTTAATGGTGGGTGTTCAATCCACACTGTGGTCTAGTTCAGCATTGGTTCTACTTCATTTTCAGGATCCTGCTATAAAATGATGCAAGAAAAGGGATGAAAGGCATGGATAAAATTCTTACATCATGATGGGCCTCATAGAGAGCAGGGGTAAACGTAATGTACTTCTGCTCTATACCCATTAATATCACACTACAAGAAAAATGACCTTTACCGGCGGCCAAAACCGCCCCTAAAAGTCCAAAAAACCGCCGGTATAAGAATTACCGGCGGTCGGGCACGTGCCACTACAATGTGGCTATGCTGTATGTTTTACCGGCGGTCTCCCATTTTTAGCGGCGTTTTTAACAGCTGCCGCAAAAAGTTGACTTTAGCGGCGCTTACTATACTTTAGCGGCGCTTCTGCGATTGCCGCTAAAAACTATAAAAGCGCCGCTAAAGGAAGTAAAAAATGCCGCTAAAAACTCCACCAAGCGTCGGTAACAATTGTACAAACGCCGATAAAAACTCCAATAACCGCCGGTAAAAAGCCACAAAACACGCCGCAAAAAATTATAAAAACGCCGTTAAAGTGATAAGAAACGTATGTAAATTTTGTTAGAAACGCTGCTAAAAGTACTATAAATGCCCCTAAAAGATGTAACAAGTGCTCTAAAAAATTAGAGAAACGCCGCTAAAAGTACCGATAATAGAAATTCCTCTTGATTCTTTGCTAATCCTTTCACACAAATTCCTGTTAATTCTGACTAATCCTTTCCTATAATTGCTGTCCTACAATCATATCTCCATCAATCTAACTATCAAATTTCTATCTGCATAACTATCAAAAACCTATGATTGAATGACAAGAATTTAAATTACCCAATAATCTAACATTCATCAAGACAACAATTAGCACAATATCAACAAAATTACAATTAATGGTCCATTTAAAGTTTTCAAAACAAACTATAAATGTCTTCCTTTCTTAGCATTTCACATGAACTTGTAATGACCCGGAAAATTTTGTCTTCCTTTCCTAGCCACATCTTCTGGCAAATGTCTACAACACCAACCTCACTGGCCATGATCACGTGTCCACTATGTGTGATGTAGGCCCTTTTCTTGCAATGAGCCTAAATTCCTCCCTGAGAAGTTTCCCTACAATGGGCTGAGAAGCATATAGTTGATTCAGTAAGTGGCACGGCATTGAGATTATACTGCTTGGAACTATAGAGTGCTGCAGAACCAAGCCCTCTATTTGTTGAAGACTTGAACCTTTATAAACAATCAAGGCCTATGACAAACAAGAAAATAAAAGGACAATCAGCTTCACAAGTCACCTCTATAGTTGGGAAAGTGTCACAGTAAAAAAAAATTGTCATTGTATCAATTGGAACTTTTCTTCTCTTTTCTTTCTTTTTTCATTTCCTTTTTTCTTAATGATTTGCCTTCAATTGGAACTTCAATCACATGAATAAATTGTCATTGTATCAAACTATACGGTGCTACAAGGCTTACAAGCACCACAATACAACCCCTACTCAATTGCTTGCTGGCAGGTATTGCAAATCATAAGCAACAAAGGAAACAAAAATTGGCATTGTAAAAGAAAACCAGTAAGAAAAACACACCAAGTATGAAAATTTTAGAAAGAAAAAGCAAACATAAGTCATCACCTGATATTCTTGAAGTGGATTTCGTTGCTAGTCAAGCATGTACAAGAAGCATCCAAAACCTGAAGAAATAAAAAAACTCAATAGTCAGAATGTAGATGATAAATATGATTGATTTAGTTCATTCATATTCGTAAGATTCCATTAATTTACCTTAGGGCCCGTTTGGCCGGTCGAATTGGAAGGGATTGGATGGTATTGGAAGGGATTGGAAGTTAAATCCTGGGATTGGCCGGGCGTGCCAAACAGAGTCGGTAATCTGATCCCAATCCCATGGATCTTAAGACAATCCACTGATAACACCATCATTACCTTTAAATCCCATCCAATCCACCCTAATCCATTCAAATTTGCCTGGGACATGTTCGGTTCGTGGGATTGGAAGGGATGGGAAGGTTTAATCCCCAGATTGGCCAGGAGTGCCAAATAGACTGGATATAGCAATCCAGGGATATAGCAATCCCATGGAGCTCAAGACAATCCATTGACAACACCTTCATTACCTAGAAATCCATGCCATCCATCCTAATACCATTCAATCGCTTCCAATCCACTCGGCCAAACGGGCCCTTAGATACTCTAACAAGACCATGATAGAGGTGGTGATAATGGACAAGATGGCTTTTTCATTCGCACATGATAGGGTCCTAGATAGGAATTTTGGCAACCAAGAAAAAAAAGATCCTTGAAGCAGACCCTAAGAAGCTGGGACAAGATACTTCTCTTCTACCAAGTCTATCCAACAAAGAAAAATAAATAAGGAGCAGCCCGCAGTTTCTAAATGCTAAGTAAATTCCTAACATTTCAATAGCAAAAGGAAACGAACCAAAATCGCAACTTGCTATGAGAAACTAATGAAAAACAAAAAAAAAAAAACAACAATAAGGCCACTGAATCCTAGCTTGTTTAACATAAGATGCCTTAAAATGTAACCAAAAGGAAAACAAACACAATCTAATTCTTAGGCAATATCCGACCAAAACTTAGATATAACCAACTCTGCATGGTCCTGCAACCCCATTTAGAAAAAAAAAAATCGCAAGGAGAGATGAAATGCCGACCTTCTGCTTCTTGAGCCTTTCATTCTCTTCTTCCAGACGTGAAACCTTGTTCTCCAGCTTGTTCGTGTATGCCTGCCACAATGAGGAATAAATTCTCAGTCTTAAAAAAATAGAAAATGGAAGTAACTGGTTTTCAAAACAAGCAACCTGATTTTCCATTTCATTTTTTAATGGGTGCATGGTTGTATGATGAAATCCATGTTTTTATGTGTGTATATGCATGCATGAATGGATGGAGTATGGATGGATGTATGTATGCTTGCACGGATGGATGGATGAGGTGTGTTTGTGAATGTGTGTATGCACGCATCATGATGGATGGATGGATCCACAATTTTCTCCATGTTTTCCTGAGTCAACGATATGTGCTTTTAGGCCCCATTAAAGGAAGATTTATTATTCCTAAATATGCAAACATGCATCTGAATATTCAGTTAGAACAAAATCTAGGCTTGTTTTTTGAAAGGTCAAAAGATATTAGTACCTAGATGCATGGTGCATCATGATAACAAAACCCTACAAGTTATAAAGAAACCACAAGGATGCTCAGCACAATGATATGGCTCAATTTACCACTTGAGTCTAGGTTTACCACACTATTGTCCTGCATCTTCCAAATCCGGAATCCTGGAGTCTTTGGTTATGAGTAGCATAATTGTAGCTTTGGAAATAGCAATATATGTAATCTTAGATAAGGAGTTTTTGGAAGTTTCACATAATGAGTTTGTTCATGCAATGGCAGTATATGCAATCCATGAAGGGCTGTGAATGGGCTGGACTCGGACCAGGTAAAATCTAAATTTTGCATAGGCCTGGCCCAAATAGTTCAAAACCCGGGTCAAAGACAACTCCAGGCCCAGCCAATTGACAACCATAAAATGACAAGGTAGTGAAAACAGAAAATATCTTTGCTTGTAACACTCTTGACTTTCAATTCGATAGTCAAGTGCTCCTTTCGGATATATGTTTCTTTGCTTGTGAGTCGTGACAGCCTTGGCTTTCAATTTGATAGTTAAATGCTCCTTTTGGATATATGTTTCTTTTGTTTATGGTTATTGTATCTATCTCAGTAAGTGGTAATCTATGTTCAAAATCAGAGAAATCTTTAAATTGCACAACCATAGACATTGATTAATTATGCTCAATAAAAATAGGTAAATGGAAAGTTGACCTACATATCACTAGACATAAATCCTATAACTGGGAAACATAAAAATAATTAGAAAATTTCAATACATAAAAATGATATTAATGATCTCAAACTAAGGCCAATAAAAAGGCTCTCAAATTAAGATGGGTACACTGTGTATTGATCATGCGGTTTTTTATTTGCCGAAAAAGTAATAAAATTTACTGAGGAATAAGAAAGTACGACATGAGAGTGTCTAAACTTTGTATCAAAACTATCAGGAAAAAAAAAAACTTCTATCATGGGAATTTCCATCCCGAGAAAAATTTGTTGGTTTGAACAGTTCAAGTCAAATTAAATGCCTACAAAAAATACCTTTGATGGAGACCATTTGTTTCTCGATGATAAATTCTTGTATTGACTACGTTAATGACGATCCCATTGTCATACCCTTTAAAAGACAAAAGTGCCTTCATTTTCAGGAACCCATGCGATGTTGGTGCATCGACTGTGGAAAATAACATTTGCAGCTTTAGGCTAACAAGCACATGAGATCTTCTATAGGAACAAACAAGCATCAAGTCATCTAAGAAATTGCATATAATAAACAGAACCAACAAGGGATGTGACCATTAACATGTTGAGTTTGGTTAGTTCATGCATGCTCCCCGTTCGAGCCACCTTAAAGCAGTTCGCAAGCCGCAGACGAAAGCAACTTCAGAAAGAGAAGATCTACTCCTATCTTCCCCGCACCCGATCGTCTGTTCCAAGCCTTCCTATCCAGATGCCTCCCATTGAATTTCTCATTTCCATTTGACAGGCCCTTAATTGGATGGTTTTGATCATCCAAATTGGGTGATCATATGACAATCTGAAACACATCGAGGAATACCCCCATCCAGTGGCCCACCTGTGTCCCACAAAGGAATTCTCATGGGAATAAGATGCAGAGAAGTTGCACTGGATCATGAGCCCCCATGAATGAATGAAACATTGTGAAAATTAAAACACAAAAATCACATCCCATAAAACAAAAATATCTTTCATCTTAAAACAAGTAATTTTAGATAGAAAACACCGAATCTGCAACTCACTTCACTGTCCAAATCGATAATCATTTCAAACAAGTTCCTGCAAAATTCAAATTCAACAAAAATTCAAACGGGTCGATTTTCAAGCACCCAAAAATCCATGGGCAAAGACACATGAAAACAGCCATGAGTCCAATAGAGTAATTGCAGGGCCTCAGCCTCACCTACAGCCAACCTTGCAATTTGCATAAAACACAAAAACATCTTCCATTATGAGAATAAAACACAAACAACACATCCTATAAAAACAAAATTATCTTCCAGCTTAAAACAACTAATTTTAGACAGAAAACACCGAATCTACAAGTCGCTTCACACTGTCCGAATCGATAATCATTTCAAACAAATCCTCACAAAATACAAATTCAGCAAAAATTCAAACAGGTCGATTTCCAAACACCCAAAAATCCATGGGCAAAGACACATGAAAACAGCCAAGAGTCCAACAGAGTAATTGCCGACCTGTGGCCAACCTTGCAGTCTGCATATGGGACAACGAATCGCTAATCCGAACTGATGATTAAGTGGGCCCGATAATAATTTCAAACAAGTCCTCACAAAATACAAATTTGGCAAAAATTCAAGCAGAGGTGTAGGTTCCACCCCCAACTATTGTTGATGAGAAAATGGTGGATTCCAACAAGCAATCCTTAACACTTTTCCAGATTTTAGATTCTTGGCAGAAGAAACTAGGTGAGCATTGTGAGAGGAACATGAAATTTCCACTTATTACCCAAACAAGAACTCAAAATTGGAATCCATCTTTCAATAATTCTCTTGAAAATCATCATTGGATGATTATTGTTTTTTTTTTTTCCCTTTCTTTCGCCTTGGATTTCACATCTCCTTCGTGTAATCCATGGAGATGCAAAGTCATGTAACCATTTAAAAGTTTGCACTAATGGGTTGGTTTAGTTATCATCTAGTGCATGAAAAGATTTTTTTTTAAAAATCATTTTAGTGTATACAACCTGGATTCTTGTATACAAAACAGATATTTTTTTCCATTCAAATTAACTGCAATTTACTGCACTGGTTGCATTCTTCAGTTTGCTGATTCAGTTTTTAACACATCAAAACTGAAAGAAAGATAGGCACGATAGTTGAACGCCTCTTTCTTGTGGAACCGAATGCAGTATAGTACAAGTATATTCTGGAACTATCTTATAAAACCCATTTTAAGGAAGTATGTTTGACAGATGAATCTACCAAGCAATAATTTCAAAAAGGGAGCAGCCACAATTTACACCCACCTTTGTCACTAGCATACAGTCAATGTTTCCATTTGGGAATTGAAATAGTACAAAAGCATAATATTTCAGCTTTTTGTGTCCAATGCACCTCACAACTTTCTATGACCAGCTGTGGTCCTTCATTATAGTGTAGAGAACACACAAAATAGTCACTTAAATACATCCAGACAAATCATAGTAGCACTTCTCCAACATTCAAAATTTTCAAAACCGAATTGGAAAAAAGAGAATCAAAGTAAACTAAATCAAATTTGAAAGTTGGTCAAATCATAAATAGGCGTATTATGGACGGAGACATTGTTTTCATTAATAGGCCACCTAGTACTCATAAACATTCATTACAAGCATTTTCTATCTATGTGCATGACAACCATACTGTTAAGATCAATCCTCTTAATTGTGCTCCCCTAGGTGCGGATTTTGATGGGGATTGTGTTCATATATTTTATCCATAGTCTCTACTAGCAAAGGTAGAAGTTTTGGAGCTGTTTAGTGTTGAAAAGCAAATCCGTGGTTCTCATAGTGGTAGTCTGAATTTACAACTGGTGCATGATTCTTTATTGTCACTGAAACTCATGTTTAAGACTTTTTTCTTGAACAAAGCGACTGCGCAACAATTGGCTATGTGTGTTTCACCAGTTTTACTAGAACCTGCTTTGCTTAAGGCTCACCATACAGGTCCTCTGTGGACTGTTTTGCAAATAGTACATAGTAGACAAGGAATGGCCCACTACAACCAATAGCCAAGATCAAAATAGCTAGCCACAAGCACTCTAGTGCAACCACTGCATACACAGCTACCATGAATGAAACCATCAGCACCAGGCATGCAATGATCGTAAGCCGATGGCCCCACATAAGCACATCACGTAAAACTCATGTGATGACCCCATGCCCAGATGAAGCAGACAACGACGATAAGTGAGCAATATAATGTGATTATATTTGAGAACAAGAAAGCTTTGAATGAACAATGCTTCATGAGGACTGCAGCCCCTTGGTTTGAACAGTTCTCCTAGTCTCATCTATCCATTTGAATAGTTCAATCCATCAATCTGAACTACCTAGTCCAGAACATGATGGACTACCATGCGAAAAACACACTGATTGAATGATCCAGGACATATCACCTTTGCTGCTTCACTTGAGATCAAATTACAATGAACTTGTAGAGTCGCAAGTGGAAAGTTAACTGAAAACTGTAAAACTGCCTATCGTGACTCGTATTCTAAAGTTATCTGCTTTGGGTAATTTGATAGATTCTAAAAATGATTCAGTTATCAGTAAGGTTGTTCAACAACTTGGCTTTTTGGGGCTTCAACTTTATGACCGAGGGAAGTTTTATTCAAGGCGTTTGGTTGAGGATATGAGTTTCCACTTCCAAAATAAGTATTCTGTTAATGGTGTTGACTATCCTTCTGAGGCATTTGGGTTAGTTAAGAGCTCCTTTTTTCAAGGTCTGACCCCCTATGAAGAGTTGGTCCATTCCATATCATCCAGGGAAGTGTTGATCCGTTCTTCCAGAGGACTTACTGAACCAGGAACTTTGTTTAAAAATCTAATGACCACACTTAGAGATGTCGTTATCTGTTATGATGGGACAGTGAGAAACCTCTACAACAATTGTATAATTCAATTTGAGTATGGACAGGTGGACGAAAATAGTCCTGGAAGTTCTCTTGCTGGTGAACCGGTTGGTGTATTAGCTGCTACTGCAACATCAAATCCTGCATATAAAGCAGTTCTTGATTCTTCTCAGAGCAACAACTCTTCATGGGAATCGATGAAGGAAATACTTTTGTGCACAGTTAACTTCAAGAAGAATCAGTAGGCCATTTACAGCATTTCTTGGTTTGGTAAGTCCTGCATAGTTTCTAACACACCCTGGAACCTACATTTCATGAATAGTTTCTAACATCTTACATCAGAAAGTCATTCAGGTTGCATTTGGCTCATGAGCATTTCACAGGCATAGAAAAACAAATTTATGACTTTGGAATTTCTACTCTTAGGCTCTTAGTAGGTTTCTATAAATTATGAAATATGAAGAAAAATCTCTTTAGTGGCAACCAAATGTACTCTAAACTAATAACCATTAAAGCAGAATAAAATTATATACACACAAATACAAATAGGCATTATAAAATGATCAACAGAAGAAACAACATGTCATGTTCTGCCCACCAATGGTATAAGTGTGGCCTGCCTTTTAGTAACATGTTGACTACCAAGCTTTGGCAAAAAGTAAGGAAAACTAATTCAAGATAGAGAACTCACAGTTTTGAACTTCTTCATGTTTGTCTCAAGACAACTCTCTAATTCTGACATTTTCCCAGTGCCATAGCTATTCGCCAAGTCAACATAAGGCTGCCATGAAGAAACATTTTATGAGTGTATTAAACTTAAACTTAATTGAATACTATCGCAAAAGACATAAAATGGAAGAAAATGACACAACTCACCTTGACGCCCTTTTCCCTCTTCCTTTACCCGGGCTTGGGACCGGCAATGCAAGAAGTTGCATTGGTGGAGTTAAAAAAGGGCTTAAGCTCCATTTGGTTTCGGAAAAAATTATATTCATAAAGATTGATGTGATGACCAAATGGAGCCTAAGACTTATATGCAAATTTACTAAAAGGTATGATAGGAACTCTTACCCTACAAATATGATGACTAAGTGACCACATGTAAAAAAAAAAAAAAAAGAAACAGAAGAGATTAAATTAAAGACATGCAAATGCAAAATTCAAATCACAAATCATAATGTTATAAAATTAAGATTAAATTAAAGAGATTAGATGAGTTTAGATGTGCTCTCTATAATTAAACTAAGATAAAAATAAATTGTTTAGATGTGTCTGACTCAATCCAAAAGTCTGAAACCACAGATCCCTACTACCCCCACTTACAAAAGATGTTTACAGTTCCAAATACTTAATAAAAACTTCTCTCATGTAGTCATCATCCATTTCTGTCTGCACCCTATAAAAAATAACAAAAATAAATCAATTATTATTCACAATCTCATACAATAAGTTCTATTGCTTAAAAAATAATAATAATAAAATAAAAAATAAAAAATAAAAACTTACCATACATAAAGTAGTGGGCCAAGCAATACTCGTTCCAATTGCATCCCCAATTGTTTTATATCGTCCATGGGTCCTTATCAAATCCTCATCACGTACGATTGCCACTTGAACAGATACTTCCCAGAAACCAACTCCAAGTTTTTGCCCCCCTACTTTTGTCAATGGATCCGTGCTCAAAACGATTCCTTTAGCTACAGTATCCCCAGGCCTTACAATACTCTTAAGAAGAACTTGAGTCACATTAGTGCAACTCGTAGAATTCCCCTTATTCACCAAGTCTCTTTACAAATGATAAATCAATGTCAATTCTTATATACAGCTCGAACTATGTATAATTGAAAACATATTACACATAAAAATATACATGTATATATTATAATTACCTGAGGGGTTGGAACCAAGTGGCTTGATGATGAGGAGGGTTGGTTCAAGCTAGGATTAGCTGAAACACCTAATAATGTAGCTAGATTAATGCTTGGATTCGTTATGGCAGCCATCAATGTTGTCATAGTTTCTCTTAGTGAAGATATTTGAGCATCTCTATCAGCCATAGTTTCTTTTAGTGAAGATATTTCAGCATGCAATTCCTCATATTGTTCATCTATCTTCTGAGCATTGGAGGTCATCCCTTGGGACTGGACACTGTGGGATGTTGTGCCCCATATATCAGAAGGAGAGGGACCTAACCTATAAGTGCGGACACGGCCATGTCGTTCGTCACCCATGACTTCTGAGAATATATCTTTCCTCGCAGTGCTATTATGTGAAGCTTCTGGCTGCTGCGAAGTTCGTTCATTTAATTGTTCCTACAATTAAAAATCACTAATTTAGATTTGATATTGCCAAAAGATTAAACAAAATAAGAAGATACATATACATACCATTGCTCTTGCTGAGGCCTCATCCATAGGCATCCCATTCTTGCGTCTATGTGTCAACAAGAACATATCTACTCGGGTCAAATCCTCCCCATTGGCCCTCTTGTTTCTCTATCATTATTTAAATAAGTTATATATGAGAAATAGATTGACATCAAATTATTAGGTGATTAATAAAAAATTACCTCTTCTTCACGTATTCGCACAAAGCTCTTCGTGCCTGCAGTGTGGCTAATGCGTTGTTTTCTCCAATTTTCCGTATTTATCTTATTACGGACCTAAAATGTGACACATTAACAGAGTAATTTATGAAATTTTAGCTTAAGACAATTGTGTAATTTCATAACATGAAGGTTTTAGTAACTACTCATCACATACCTTTCCCTCTTCAGAGTTCCAAAACTCAATGAGGGCCTTCCACTGATCCATTTGGACACGCTCATTGAGGTCTGCTAGCCGCGCCTCATCATTATCATGAGGCGAGTAGTGGAATTTCTTCAGTTCGCACTTCTAATCCCTCCATTTTTTTTCCAATCGACATTAACACCCAAGATTTAATCTCTTTGTCAAACTGAAACTTGGGCTGCATTACATAAACAAAGTAGACAATCACATATTGAATAAAGAATAAATAATCAAATACATAAAATAAATAAAACAAATCACCATTACTATGACAAGTTCGTACATATTATCCTTCTTCTCGTTTGGCACTACCCTCCAATTAGAATATGTAAGGGGTGCGTAATCCCCATTACGTGTTATTGTCCCCAAAAAGTTTGTCAGCTTGCTAACATTTTCATTAACAGGTTGCCCTAGATTGTTGGTGGTAATAAAAATGCGTTGCCCTTCACGCATGTTCCAAACTTGATGGCATCGTGTGGGGCCTCGACTCCTCTTCGTGAACAACAAATCTGTTGAAAAAAAAATGCACATAAATAATATGCAGACTTGTATAGTTTATTAGCAAAAAATACATTAAATTTTTAAGGATATTTGAACCAATGCATAACATACCACTAGAAGTATCCTCTAATGAATCAACTGTCTGGTGTGGATCCTGAGGCAAACTCTGGGAGAGACTTGCCATAGGCAGGGGAAGCTGGGGATGAGAAGGACCCGCTGTAGACTTGGGCAACAAAGGCTGGACTGGACCCGATGTAGTCGGGGAAGGCTAATGCTGGGAGGGACCCGCTATAGGCTGGGGCAACTGAGGCTGAGAGGGACCCACATCAGTCTCGGGTAGCTGAGGCTGATTGATGCCACCAATCATAAGGCTTATCGGTAGCCTAGTCGTGCGTTTAGAACGAGCACGTTTCATGTCTTAAGAAGAACCTGAGTCACATTAGTGAATAGATGCATGTTGATAAGACGATTCAATTTTGAATAAATAAATAACAGAACCATATGAAAAAAGACATTTTAATTTCTATTTCATACATTAAGAAAACATGGTACTTAAGAAATCAATTATTGTACAAAATGTTGTCTCCAATGGGATCAGATAACTCAGTATCATCTATTTGTTCTTCTACCATCGGCTGGGTGGGTGGTAATATGTGACAATTGTTGTACCATCGACATCTGTCCTTTCCCAGCTAACAGTGTCATCACTCGGGTCCTCCAAACATTGATCATCGCAGGGCGACATGCCTAAGAATGTATCAACATCATCTGCAGACTCTTGCCCATGCATCTCAAATAAGTCTCTAGGTTTCGTCCTCACTACAACATGCCAATCCTTCTCGATGAGGTCTTGTACGTAAAACACCTGCTCAGCTTGAGATGCAAACACAAATGGTTCATCAGACAAATGTTGAGCAGTGTGGCATAATCATTTCAAATTCACAAGTGTGAACCCCAACCCATCCTTCTTAACACCCCTGCCTTGAGATCGAACATCAACCCAATCACACCTAAATAATACAACCTTCCGAGTACCACAATATTCCAGTTCTATGATGTCCGTCAATACACCATAGTATGTTACATCTCTTGCAATGGGATTTCTGTCATTGGCACTTGGGAAGCTTGATGTCTTTGTAGTCACAACAACTCCACTATGTTGAGTTTTTCTTTTTTTCTCACGATCTTTGGTGTGAAATCTGAAGCCGTTTACAATAAAACCTTTATATCTTCTTGCCATACTAGGACCTCGAGCTAGCCATCTAAGGTCTTCTGAAACCTGCTCATTCCTCTCATGGCGCAACTGTTCAACCTATCCAGATACCAAAAATATTCATTCAAAAGCTCATGTTTGAATAATAAAAAATAAAAAATAAAAAACATGCACATGTCCTTAAACTTATCAAATCGACTACTTACACGATCACTAAACCATTTATAAAATGTATCATTATGAATGCGTTCTATGTCCCTTGGCCGTGCGCGACGATTCATCCGCTTAACAACATTCATATGTTCTCTGTAAAAGTCATTAGTTTTAGCAAAAAAAAATAGTAAATTTATCTATGTATAAATTAAGTCCTATAGTTGGCTTACTCAAGAAATGGGCTGAGTTCATGGCAGTTAAACAGGACATATCGATGTGCCTGTACAAATGTAACGTTATCCAGTACACAATCCTCCGACTTCCCTAATGCACGACCTATTAATGGGAAAATAGAGGATTGTTCTTCTCTAACAGTGTTACCATAGTCATCATTCCGTATTGGCCGATTAAACCTTGTCTCTGTACCATGCAGGTACCTCGAGCAGAATGTTAAGCATTCTTCTGCCAAGTACCCTTTCGCAATTGATCCCTCAGGCCGACTTCTATTACGCACATACGACTTTAATGTGAGTAGATATCTGTGATCACCAATAATAAAAAGTTTAAAAATATATGGTCGATTAGCATGACTAGCATATCATGACAAATAATTTTAATTTGTAAACATTAACACGCACCTCTCAATGGGATACATCCATCGATATTGTACCGGTCCAGCTATTTTTGCCTCACCCGCTAAATGAATGGTCAAATGCACCATAATATCAAAAAAAGCTGGTGGAAAAATCTTTTCTAAATGGCAAAGTGTTAACACAATTCAAGATTCCAATCGGTCAAAGTCTCTTACTCGACCAACTTTGGAACATAATTCTCTAAAGAATCCGCTCAATTCAAGCAAGACTGATGTTACGTTCTTAGGTAATGTTGTTCGTATCGCAATTGGAAGTAGTTGCTGCATCATAATATGACAGTCGTGGCTCTTGAGTCCTGAAATTTTACGCTCTTTGAG
This sequence comes from Magnolia sinica, assembly GCF_029962835.1. Lineage (NCBI taxonomy): Eukaryota > Viridiplantae > Streptophyta > Magnoliopsida > Magnoliales > Magnoliaceae > Magnolia > Magnolia sinica. The sequence continues at coordinate 56,459,108 of NC_080590.1, forward strand.
ATGCACACAACGTGAAATATTGGCTGCATAACCATTTGGAACTTTCACCCACTTTAAGATTTTGCAAAAATCATCCTTCTCACTTGGTGACATAGTAAAGCATGCAGGTGGCAAATATGTCTTGTTAAATGAAAGCTGTTTTGGGTGTAATGTTTGTCTTATACCCATATCTTGTAGATCAAGACGTGCCTTTACACTATCCTTTGTTTTCCCTGCAATATTCAACAGCGTCGCAAGCACATTGTCACATACATTCTTTTCAATATGCATCACGTCCAAATTATAACGCAATAGATTATGCTCCCAATACTGCAAATCAAAGAAAATGCTCTTCTTTTTCCAGTTATATCTTTCTTCCTCATTGTCTTCTCGTCTTCTCTTATGCCCATGACTGCCTACAGTCTTCTTCCCAAAGGTGACATTAATTCCCTGCAACTGGACCAACACATCAGAACCAAATAGTGGAGTTGGCGCCTCACCAAATTCTTCCGTGCCATCAAAGGATCTGCTATCAGTTCTAAACTTATGATCATGTTCTAAAAATCGACGATGACCCATATAACAAAACTTTCGACCATGTTTTAACTATTTAGACGAAGTGTCCTTATTACAACAAGGACAAGCGAGAAGTCCTTTAGTGCTCCATCCAGACAAGTTTGCATATGCAGGGAAGTCATTGATAGTCCACAACAATGCCGCACGTAATCGAAACGTCTCATTGCTTAAGGCATCATAAGTGTCTGCACCAACCTCCCACAATTCCTTCAACTCATCTATCAAAGGTTGCATATATACGTCAATGTCATTACCGGGTCCATAAGGGCCAGGAATAAGTAAGGACAACATGAAATTAGGTTGCTTCATACACATCCATGGTGGTAAGTTATATGGTATCAGAATAACAGGCCATGTGCTGTGAACAATACTCATTGTCCTGAATGGATTGAAACCGTCAGCAGCTAACCCAAGTCTAACATTACAACCGTCCGAAGAAAAACTTGGGTGGTTGTGGTCAAAAGTTTTTCACGCTAGGGAATCAGCAGGATGCCTTAATATTCCATCGTCGGTGCGTCCTACTTCATGCCATTTCATAGAGGAAGCTGTTTTTGATGACATAAACAACCTTTGAAGTCTTGGTTTCAAGGGAAAATGATGCAATATCTTACCTGGAATTTTTCGATCCTTTGCAAATGAAGATCCCTCATCATCTGACTGATGTTCAACCATTTTCCATCTGGAAGTACCACATATAGCACATGATTGCTCATTGATAGTCTCCTTCCAGTACAGCATACAATCATTGGGATATGCATCAATTTTGTTATATTTGAGGCCTAACTCCCCAATAATCTTCTTCGTTTCATAGAAAGACTTTGGCAACATTTCACCCTCGGGAAGAGCCTCCTTCAACAATTCAAGTAACATGGTGAATGATTTATCACTCCATCCACCAAGGCACTTTATGTGATATAGCTTCACAACGAAAGAAAGCTTAGTGAATTTCTTACAACCTGGGTACAATTCCTGATCAGCATCTTCTACCAATTTGAAAAATTGTTGTGCTTCAGTATTCTGCCCCTGTGTAGGTCCGTATGACGTGTGGCCCGCATCACTCTCTTCACCATTTAGATTTGAAATACCGAACACATCATGTAACAATCCGTGCATATCATCATGTGGATCTGGATTATCGCCTACGACATTTGTGGTAGCAGGCATGGAAGAAGACGTAACCTCCCCATGGAAACGCCAGTAGGTGTAACTTGTATTAAATCCGTCACACACGATATGATCATATGCTACTTCTCGAGACACCTAGAAGTTATTGTTACAGTTCTTACATGGACATCGGATCCTCCCTCCATTACTTGCATTTGCAAATGCAAAATCTATAAATTTCGCAGCTCCATTTAAGTATGCGTCGTTGACCCTAAATCAGACAATGAAATTAGACGATATGTCAAAAGAACGCATCTTGACCACTAAGCCACAACAACTAAGATGAGAAGTTTCTAAATGGATACCTTGGCAGATGAATCCAACTCTTATCCATAAGTATCTTCCTTAACCACTCAGACGGGTAAGTGAAAATACATTCTGGGTCTAACAAAGCTTCCTAATATAATTTAAACAAGCCCCATTATCATCCGTTCATTTAGCAAAGGAAGCCAAGTTACAATAATAATATGTCCCCCTAAAAAGACATCCCATCACCTCTTCAATCTACACAGAATGGTTTTAGCCAAGATATATTAAGTAACCCTAGCCAAAATAACTGGAGAAATGTTTAATCTACACAACTAAAGTACTGAGAACACAAGTACCTCTCTTGTTGAATTACTTCAAGAACGCCATAACCAAGATGAGTCTTGCACACCAGTGGAATGTTTCTTGGAAGAATTTTACTCCACTACCATTATATGAGCATCAAAAATCACAAAAGGCAAACTTTTGTACAGAAATCCACCCAATAGTGAAAATTGATGTCCTGAAACCAAAAATGGATCAAACCATAAAAACCAAAGCATAGACTCCAAAGGTCTTTGTAAATTTCCTCATCTATTGTATAAACAACACTAAATGATAGTTTCAAGTATTAGATCTTTGTAAATTTTCTCATTGTAAATGATAGTTCCAGGTAGGCCATACAATCCATGGTCAGGTGTTCTCCCAAGCTAGCAATCCCAAGAGGGGAAAAAAACAGCTTAAAACTAGGAATAAGAAAAAATTACCTTAATGTAAGTGAGGGGCCTCGGCCTTTATGATACCATGTGCAATAGGAGGTAAGAATGTCAAGTGCAAATACCTGAGCAAAGCATATAAACAGAAAATAGCTCAGTTACAGGCATAGATACTACTACATTGATGTTTTTGAACATGTCATTCTAAGCCAAAAAAAAAATGAAAAACATAGATTTGCTAAGCCACACGTGTGTGTAGTAAAGCTCATGTACAAGTGTCAGCATGGCACAATTGGTACAAGACCCAATCCATTATATTACAGGAGGAAATGGAGAGAAATCACAAATCATCATCATCAGGTAATGTTAATGATTTTATTTTTTTCACAGAAAGGTTGCAACAAACCCACTCTTACGAATTTTTTTCCAAGCTTCTTTGAAGCCTCGCTCAGTTTAACACTTGAAACAATAAGCCATGCATCATGTGGAGTTATAAAACAAAATTAGAAACTTCTAGCAAACAAAGGGATTCCATCAAACTTTTGAACTAAAAATGAAAAAGAATTGCAGTGGACAATGGACATTGCTCACCAAAGAGTTCAAGGCCTTTCACAATTGTGACACATTTGTGTTTATTTCGAACAACCTTTTCGATGACAACTTCTTGTCTCTCTTACACAAACATTGGCATTTCAATGAAGAACAGAAACTGATGGAACATTACTAACTCAAATATGAATGACTGGAGTATTAGTCTCGATATAAAATGATGAAAACTCAACAATTGCGAAGTTGGCAATGGCAAAAGAAAGATTGATAGCATGAAGTCATCATATAGAATGATAAACCCAACAAGTTCATGTCGCTATCTAGTTTTGAATAGTATTTTTGTTCTGCAATAAAAAGTCATTCCTAAACATGAATAAACAAATGCACATCACAAATCAATTAACCGTTAAAACTATAAATCCAGAATGTTCAAATGAGTTAATCATAGAACAAAACTACTCAAACAACCATGAAGCTATATAATCAATTAACCGTTGAGTAGCAGCAAAACAAAAATCAGCTACCAATATTGCTTTGAAACTGACTGTGATTAACACTTAAATCATAGAACAAAACTAATCAAACCGCTGAGTAGAAGCAAAACAAATCAGGACCTTACAGTTCATTCTATGCTTCTAAGCATCCCACGCTAACCAAGTTCATTCAAGCCATAGATCAAACCCTCTTCTAGCATATTGGATGTCCCTTAGTTGGAGGAACTGAGCAGGCATCATTTGTTTCCACCCTAATTATCCATCAATTTAAATTTTCAAGTCCTACCGAAAAGGAACCTCGAAACAGAGGCGAACATGAAATGTTTCCTGTTTCTCTCAATGCCTTGAACAATGGGCAGCTGATGATTAGTATCCATCTCCTGAATCAGTACTACAAGTGTTCTGAAGGCCTCAGGGTACATCCAAATAGAAACTTGCATTATTAAATAAAAAAGAGAGAAAAAGAAAAGAAACATAATACCTCAACCTACATCACAAACATGTGGTTTGCTATCATGTGTTTAACAAACCAACAAGCATCGCTTATTCCAATGAACTGTAACAAGTTGAAACAACACATGAAAAAAAAAAAAATTTACTATCTTTCCCAACAGTAAGAAGGAACTAAAGAATATAGAACATTTACTCAATAATATTTACACTAACACCAAAAAAGACATGCATCCAATTGTAATCGCCAATAACGACAAAACTTGGTCACCAAGTCACATCTTGCTGATCAAGAAGCATGAAAATATATCAAAACAAAAACAGAGCAAAGTGATCTGTCATTTTGAAAAGACTAGTGAACCAAGCATTCATCCATACCGTATGTCCCAAAACATAGCAGGAATAAATAAGGGTGGAAGAAAACCATACCTCTATGACTTCATCAACAACTTCAAGGTCTAAATTCCCGGGTACAAAACCTGCTCCAATACCTTGAATCTTATGTGGACCTGAGTGATTGTGATGACACAACTCAGAAAGAAAGAAAGCACAAATGCATAAACCTACTAAAAGCATGATTATCTGAGGAGAAAACATCCAAACAGTCATCTTTGCTTTTACCAGGCTTTCCCTGTGAAAGTACATTGCTTTCCAAAGGATCCGCAGCAATAATCTAGAACATCACCGTGTACGCGTGAAATAAAGAAATGGCTAAATATATGAAACTCCACGACCCAACAATCCAGAACTAAAATATCCAGTAATTTACAAAGTGATTTTAAGTAAAAAGTTGTGTTGCAACTAGTTGGGACAGCTCTTGCCGGCCCATAGACCTAGCCCCCTAAAGGCCGGACAAGTTCGCAAGCCTGTCCTAGTACTTGCCAAACGGGCCAGAAAGGCCTCGATCAAGCCTTGCAACATTGGAATGTGTCGTCATATGATACCCTTATGTTAGGATTTTTCCCCCCTTCAGAAAATGACCAAATATAAGATTTTGATTTGATTTGATTTGATTTGATTTGATTTTATTTTATTTTTTATTTAGAAAATGAACAAACATCAGAATAGTTCCACCAGTTACATTCCCCACAACAAATATATCTGTCTTACTGCTTGTATATTTGTGTTTGGATGCCACCTGCAATCATTGGTTTGGGACTCAATCGATGATTTAGGTAACAAAGAGGAGAGACCCCAAAAACAAATCCAATTGATTTTTGAGGAAACGAACATTGCAGGTATTCAAGGCAGTCAACAATGCGTCCAAGGACCCTAAAGGCCTGACAAGTTGGCCCAGCCTGTCCTGTTTGGACATTCATGTAACTGGCCTGGAAAGGCCTCAAACCAACTCAGCTCATGGTGGGCCAGCCCTGGAATCGTTCCTAAAGCCACTCCGACCATAAAATACATCATCATATTATACCTTTATGTTAGGATTTTTGTCTTTAAGAAAATAGCCAACGCCAGAAATAGTTTCTCCAGTTTCAATGCCTGCAACAAACATATCCACCTTGCCACATGTATCTTCCCAGATTTCTGGACCAGTTGTTTCATAGTGTATCTGCACCAAACCATGAACACTATATCTTACCAGATTTCCAGACCAGTTGTCTTCGTAACATTGACTTGGCCGCTGATCCCAATTGAGAAAGGTGGTCTCAAGTCCAATTGATAGCACGGTTTCATCCAAAAAAGGATTTGGCTAAAGCATTTCATCAAACAAGTAGCGTGTTGTCCCTGCCCATGTGGAGAGTGTTGTCCCTGTCCATATAAAAATTAATTGAATAATTTACAGAACTATAAATGCAACATTTCAGCATTCAGGAGGTTTGCTAGTTCCACACATGTGGAGAGTGCTGTCCCTGTCCATCCACACTCAGCCACACGTGTGCTTGATCAGATTTTTCCACCATGTATGACATGTATGCAATTTCTAAGTGCCTGCGTATCATCCATCACACTCTGCAAGACATTTCATACATGTTGAAATCAGGAGAGAGAGAGAGAGAGAGAGAGAGAGAGAGAGAGAGAGAGAGAGAGAGTAGCATACTGTTGCGACTATTGGAGAAGAGGAGCTACTGCTGCGGCTGTTTCTGGTGCTTCTTCCTCTTGCGGGCCTTCTCGTCGGGCAACGGCCGAGAGATAAGCATCTTCAACAAGCAATGGAAATGGAAGCCATATCAAGAGAGGCCGGAGTGGAAAAGGGAGATCGAGAGACGTTGGAGAGAGAGAGAGAGAGAGAGAGAGAGAGAGAGAGAGAGAGAGAGACTTTCAGTCGGTTGGTGGACTAAAAGAGGGAGATCGAGAGACATTGGAGAGAGAGAGAGAGAGACGTTCAGTCGGTTATTGTGGACTAAAAGAGGCGCAATTTGGGAGAGGAGGGAAGAAGGGTTTTGGGAGAGATGGCGCGCGCGATCGATTTGGGGATGGGGCAATTTGGGGAAGTGGGGGGAAAAAGTCCTCTTTTTTTATTTCAGAATTCAGCGGCGGTGGCTTTTCTATACATTGGCGGCCACGTAAAAACGCCACTAATTTTACATGTACACTAGCGGTTTGTTGTGGCTGCCACTGGTCGTGCGCCGCTGATACATATATTTCTTGTAGTGTCAATGGTAAAAAATTTATCCTATTTAGGAACGGGTTTAAGCAGTTCCTAAATCAAAGGTGTAGCCATCCCTAGTCATGATTTTGCTCTAGTGGTCAGTAATTTGGACTCTCCAAAATACCATAGAACCCGGCCACTCGCGGTGTTTTTTTTTTTTTTGTCTCATTTTATACTCATGCAGCATGAGATCCTTTGACGGTCCCCAAATGCCTAACTTATAATTCGTGGCCACTTGTCTGTTGAAATAGAACCGTTGGATAGATTTCATTTTAACCGTCCAAATTGGTTCATTATACATCTAAACTGGACTTGTTGTTTCGTACAATTCAATTTGCATTAATTGCATGCAACGTATGCATTTTCTAGCTAGTTTTAAGTTCTTTTGTATCATCCAACACACTCTGACAGAGGATCAAAGTACCCTTCTTTTTTTGGTAAATGGTCGAAGCTGTTTCTATTTATGGTAACGTGACAGAGCAGTAAAGGTGAGACACAGTTTATTTAATCCCTTGTGATAAGATTTCACACCACAAAATTTATGAGGAGTTACAGAGTGTGATGGCCCGCACAAAAAAGTTGTACACGTGGCATATATTTAAGTCAATCCAAAACGTCCAAGCTGTGGGACCCACTTTAATAGGTTATAACCTTAGAGTCAAATTGATTTAAAAGTTCTGTTAACCGTCAATTATTGGACAACCTTTTATCCAATTTGAACTGTTGAGCAATCATATTTAACCGTTTCATATATGTCCAACAATAGGCGTGTTAGGAGATTACTCGGTGTAATTTTTTCTTTCTAACCCATCTAAAATAGGGCCCAAAATTTGACGGTTTAGTTCGAGTTAGACATGCGTATGGACCACACGCTTCACTAGAATATCGAAGATTTTTCGCCAAAGATTCCATGCCGATCACAATACAGTCATCTTTCCATCCAACGTGTCACATATGCAGATTATCCAATCCGTACAAAAGGTGGCGCATACCGCAAGCAGCGTATGTTGTGATTGAGGCACGCGAGTTGCGTCTGATCTGTGATAGGAATGGAGATGTCCGTGAGAAATCCACTCCGTCCATCAGTTTCTCCCGCTCATGGTAGAATATAAGCCTCAAAATGAGGTACACTGAAAAGTTTAAGTAGACTAGAGTGCAGGAAAGGGTGGGGATGGAAATGCCCACCATTGAAACTGTCCCCACGCCCACTATGATGTTTATATGCCATCCAAACCGTTCATATTGTCGTTCTAACTGGGATGAATATATATTAAGAAAAAAAAAAAAGGCAAAAAAAGAAGAGGCAAATATTAGCCAGATCCGTAACTTTTATAACCCTAAAAAAGGTTTCGACAGTGGGTGTTTCATCTCCATTGTTTCTTGAGGCGTGGTGCACTTAGTTTTGGATCTGCCTTATTTTTTTGGGATCGTGTCCTCGGAACTGGAGAAACTGATGGACGGGGTGAATCTCTCGCTGACATCTCAGTGGGCCCCGCGTATCTTCCTAACAGGGGAATTTCATGTGGGCGTGGGGCACAAGCAGATCGCGTCCGTGACTTAGTGTACAAGTGTGGTCCATGCAATGAGGGAACATGCCTGAGATGGGGCCCACTCCCTTAGTAAAAATAGTACTGCTTTGGTTGACCCCACAACAGGACGAATATAGCCCACCACATTTGACCAATCTAACCAATGGTAAAATCTTGGTCATCACGGGTAGACGAGGGATATGATACGGTAGAAACGGTAGAACCGATATACGGTAGAGAGCCATCTCTCCACAGTACACGTATATCAAAGTTTACACGTACCAGATGATCTATTCATCTGAGCTGTGGACAAAAATCTGACGGTACTAAACCAAAGTAATTAGAAGTCAAAACATCTTTGAGTAAAATTGAAGAAGAGTGATAGGCGAGTTTTTTTTACTATGGGTTGCAGTTTTGAAATATAAGCCATCTATGCCATGGCCCACTAAATGGATGGTCCCGTTTGCATGTGTACTAGGGTGAGGTGGCTGGCATTTTCCGGTTAATCGGGATTAACCGTGTCATATACAGATCGGCATACCCCATTACGGAATCAGAAACTTTATGATGCTGACGTGGAAAGCTGTATACTGTTCAAGCGGCGGCCCCCACCATCGATGGATAATGCCCCAAAATAAATAAATAACGCTCCAAAGGAAAGCTAAATCAAATACAGACCACAGAGTATTGTTTCACCTAATAATAACATCAGATACACACAGGCATTCAATTCCCCCTTACATCCCAACACCCAAAACATGACATTTCACCACATGGCCCACAATGTACAGAAGCCAATCCATCCCTCCTTTAAATTTCATCCAACCAATCCAACTGTTTACTCCACTACATTGAACTTCACACCGGATGCGGATTAGGTGTTACCCGGGTAACTCGTCAGTGGGTGTTGTACTGACCGTATGGCGGCTCACCTTGATTTATATGTTGTATAGCCACACCGTCTGTCAGTTTTTCCAGCTCATTTTAGGATGCTACAAAAAATGAAGCAAATCTAATTCCCAAGTGGAACACACTTATAGGAAATAGTGGTCATTGAACAACCACTATTAAAAACTTTGTAAGGTCCATCGCATGTTTATTTGCCATCCAACCTGTTGATAAGGGTAAACAGACCTTGGTGAAGGAAAAATACAAATATCAGCTGCATATATTACTTTTGTTGCTCCCAAGTAATAATTAATGGTGGGAATTCCTACTTTGTGGTCCACTTGAGATTTGGATTTGGATCATTTTAAAGCCAATTCCTAAAATGAGCTGAAAAAAACTGATGGACAGCGATATGCAACAAATACACCGATATGGGCCCACAGTCAGGAAAATAGTGTGTTATCCCGGTGACAACTAATCCCCTCCCACCTGTACCATGCAGGAGTTGCATGAAAGTTAAATGAAAAAGCGCTTCTTTTAAACGTTGACAAGCTCGCGTGACTTGTTGGATGATACGCAGGCACTGAGAATTTGCAGACGTGGCTAAATTATAGGTCCCAGTTAGATGGAGGCATTTAACGGGGGAGCGGTTTGGATACTGAACACTTCAGTAGCCTTTGGGCTACTGAAGTGACGTGGCAAATTGTTGTTGGCGGAATACCAATAGGCTGTTCCCGTAATGAATGCTCCTGCACGGCACTTCCGTTAACCTCCGTTTCCGCCGTGAACAGGTGATGTGTTTAATTTCAACGGCCAGAGAGAATTTTGGTTGGCATTTTCAAACTTGTGGTCTGACTTAATTTGGTTTGCTTTCTTAGATGTGGGGCCCACCTAAATCTTGCCGCCTTTCACGGCTGGGATATGCTTCAATCTGCGGACGGATGAAATATGTTAGTTTGATATGCTAACATAGAATAATTGTGATAGATCCTGACCATTCAGGATATACAAAAATCATTCACAATTCGTAATAATCAAAGTCGTTTTGGTAAACTCAAAATAAGGGCCATGTTTTTTTATTTTTAATTTCATACGTACCGTTGGATCTTCTGGTTCAGATATTCTTAAGCACAAAACCTCAATCCAATTGATGGAATGTTGACAGTGAAACTTACCTAGCTAGTGGCAGGTTGGAATATGTCATGCGATGTTCTCACCCTTCTGAAACTGGAAAAGGGTAAAGAAACAAAAAGGAAAGAAAAACTGAAAATGGAGTTTACCGGTTTACGGCAGAAACGGAGGCTTACGGAAGTGACGTGCAGGAGCATATATTACGGGAGCAGCCTATTGGTATTCCATCAAAGACAATTTGCTACGTCACTACAGTAGCCAAAAGGCTACTGAAGCGTTCAGTATCCAATCCGCTCCCATTTAATGGACGGTTTAAATAAAGTATCCAAACGGATCCCCTTCATGGAAACAAATGCCCGCAGATCATAGTTTAGGTTTGTTCAACCGACATGATTTTAGGGTTTTCACCTGGTTACAGACTTACAGTAGGTTCAACAATGTAGGCAGTTTTTAGAGTAATTATATGCCACGTGTATAAATTCTGAGTGCCCGTGTCTCGAGCATAATAAGGCTGCCTGTCAGAGTATTAAATAACTCCTTTCAGTGTCATACAAGCAGTCCACCATTCTTTTTTTCATGTGGGGGTGGGGTAGTTATTTGTTACTCTGGCTGCGGAGGAACGTACACTTCATACACAGGCACTTATAAATGGTACCCATGCCATATACCAAGTCAAATAAAACCAGATAAATGTGGGGCCGGCTGAAATTTTAGACTGGTCGAACGATCCAAACCTCTGATTCATGGACACTTTTTTATTTTTAAACAAGACTGTTGGATACTTTTCATTTTTAACTGGCCAACAAATGTACAATAATCTAATCGTTATATATAAGAGTAATATTTTGTCAATTATGCACCTAAACTGGTATCAAATTTTGGATAACTTAGTCTAATTACTTGTTTCCACGTATGCAATTTCTCGGTATTTTTGAACTGCCTGTGTATCATTCATCACACTCTGCCACAGTATTAAAGCACTTCCCTAAACGGGAGAGAGAGAAAGAGATCCAACCTTCTGATTTCAAACAACTAATACAATAGTTGATTTCATTTCTTTCAACACATGTTATAACATGTAAAATTGCATGAAAAAATTGCCACCCAAAAATTATCCAAACCGTCTAAAAAAGCCCAATTAAATCAATCAATGGGTTTCTCCCATAAACAAATAAAATGATATTTAGACCCCCGAAAGTGACAATGCAACCCTCACAAGTGTAATTCGGATCAAACTACCCTTCATGGTTGGAACCATCAATGACTGTGAGAAAAATATCATTCCCCATAAATAAAAAATAAGGCAAAAACTAAAAATTAAAAATAAATAAAAAAATTCACTGCATCCTCACCCATATGCCCGGACTGGGAACCCCTGCATGCACCACAAACAGCATGTAGTAACCAGGCGGTGCGATCGTAGCTGTTGGCGGTCCAATTGCGTTCACCTGATACATCAAGGCCGATGCCTGCGCCACCCGCGTCACCTTCAACATCAGCAATCTCTGATTCATTGCGATAGAATGTGTCGTGAATGACGGGGCCAGCATTGTAACGGACAGCCCAGATTGCGGCATGTACGATGTCAATAAGAAATTGATGGCGATCGGCTGGCCATACGATATGAATTGGTGGGGCACAGTGAATGTGATCTGTGGCCGAAACCGAGCATATTGCATAGCTAGATAGGGCGGCGAAAACGCTTCGATGCTGAGCTCCGTTGGGTAATCTACGCCAGTGAAGTTGTAATGTACATGAGGGTTGCTGCCCCCAACGAGGATCCGACCGTCAGGAAGCATGACTGATGATGAATGGTATACCCTAGCGATTGGTGATGGACTTAGGATCTGGAACCGGTGGCCCATTGGATCAGATGGATGATAAAGAACGGGTCTGGTAATCGGGTTCCGCGCCAGCTCCCACCCGGATGTGCCATTGGCTGCGCCATTTATGATTACGACATCGCCCGTGGGGACCAGCAGCATGTCTCCCATCACTCGAGCCATCGGCATTTCTTCCATTTTCCACTGGACCTCAAGATCAGTGACCATCAGCCGTCCACAGCTTGATAGAGCTAGCAAGAATGTTCGGTTCTTGGCCCGCCCGAATGCGCCACGTGGCGCCCCGCCGCACACCATCACCTCGGCTATCAGGCCATCCACGCCATCGCCACCATCAAGGTGCAACGGGAGCAGTACGGATGATCCAGAGCTGGGGTAATTCCGTGGGTCCCGCCCTGGGATAGGTGGATACTCCCTAACCACACGATCGTTCACGTAATCAAATCTGATCGCACGATCATTTGCAAAGATGAATAGGCTCCCGTCCGGTAGCAGGTGCAAGAACGGGTAAAGATTGTTCTCGTCGACGTCCCAAGTCTCTTTCAAGAACCCAAGCCAGTAATTCGCCGGCTCAGAGGCGCTCCTCGGAAAGAATTCATAACTGAATTGTCGACGTCCACCGACGATGATCACCCGTCCATCATGCAGAATCTGATTGGTGGCATACCAACGACGGACAGAAAGATAGTTGGGCTTCTCGATCCAATCACAATCTTGAAATAGTGGGCCACCCACACATGGGGCCAATGTGCGGACCACACGATCCCCGTCATTGTATCCGCCCGTCTGTACGAGGGTGCCGTTGGGAAGAACGGAGCCGGATGAGCACCACGTGTCAGTCTGGATGGTGAGAGGGCGAACGGTGTTGGACGGAACGTCGTATATGAGGGAGTGGGCAGTGCAGTCGATCTTGAGGGCGGTATCGTTGGGGTCCAATCTGCATCGACCGTCAGGGAAAGAGAGATTGGACGGTCCGAAATCCGTGCGGTCGAACATGACGACTTCGTTGGTGTAGATGAGCTGCATGTGCATGGCTGAGATGCCAATGCTCTTCTGCAGGAGGCGCCAATCGCCTGCGGCGGGAAGCTGTTGGGAGAGGGAAATGGGAAGGATTGTTGAAAAGATGAGGGGTAGGAAGAGGGAGAAGAAGAAGAAGAAGAACGCGCGTTTTTTCATGGGAAAGGAAAAAAGATTCGGAGCGTTTGGATGGTTTTCTTGATTTTTGGAGGGAGGAGAGGAGTGGCAGAGCAGAGCAACAGGAATGTGATGAGAATGGAATGAGATAAATAGAAAACAACAAAATGACGTTGGATCGAGCGAAAAAAGCATTTAAAGAGGGATTGTTGTAACACGTGAGAAATCCATTCCGTTTGTCAGTTTCGCAAGCTCACAATAAGTCAGGATCTAAAAAATGAAGTAGATCCAAAACTTAATTGTGCCCCGTGAGAGGAAACAGTGAAAATGGAAAAAGAAATCCACCGTTGAAACCTTCATGGGCCATGAAAGTTTTAGATCAGGCGAATAATTGTATTTTCAGTTTATCCATGTTAGGGTGACCTTATGAACGGTTTGGATGGCATATAAACATCATAATCGGAAAGGTTTCAATGGTAGGTGTTTCGGTTCTCACTCTTTCGTATTGTGTGTCCCACATGAATTTTGGATCTGCGTCATTTTTGGAATCCTGTTGAATGGTCCGGATCTCTCGCACATGTGACACGAGATAGGGATTACCATGAAGGTGTGTAGTGATAAGTTTGTTAATCCCACGGGTGTACGAAAACAGAATGTATAATCCTCGACCAGAGGATATGTGGAGTATATTCTTTATTTTTCATTTGTGCACGGGGTTCTTGTTCGCGTGATCCAGACCGTTCGTCACGGTGAAAGGGCATGCAGGAAATCTTCAATGGACAAAGTTTCGGTTTATATACTATAAATGGATGGTTACGACGAGAAAATCAGCAATGGTCCACACTCAAATGGAAAATGCAAGCAGATTGGTGCAGGAGAGCTGGAGTACGGTATATTTTTGGGGATTATTATCCACGTTTGTTTTTTGTTTTTTTATTTTTTTATTTTTATTTTTTGCATTACATCCGTCTGGATTACAAAACCATGGGCCCTACCAGCGGATTAGGTATTGCCCGGGTAAGACATTAGTAGGTGTTTACCTGACCGTGACGGCAGACTTTGAAGTATGTGTTGTATATCCACGGCGTCCATCATTTTTTCCGATCATTTTAGGGCATGTCCCAAAAGTGAAGTAGATTCAAATCTCAAGTGGGCCTCACAGTAGGGATTGCTTATCCACCATTCAAATCTTCTTGCGAACCACACAAGTTTTAAATCAAGCTGATATTTGTGTTTTCCATTCATTCAGATTTGTGTGAACTTACCAAAGTTTGGATTGCAAATAAACATTAAGGTGGGCCCTAGGAAGTTTTCAATGGTTGGCGTTCAATGACCACTGTTTCCCGTGGAGGCTCATTTGAGATTTGGATCTACTTATTTTTGGGACCACGGACTACAATGAGCTGGAAAAACTGATGGACGGCGTGGATATACAACGGATACGTCAAGGTGGGCCCCACAGTCAGGGAAACACACACTAACTTGTTACCCGGGTAACATCTAATCCGCTTCCAGTAAACTATTAAACGAGTACGGTAGTTTGCGAGAGGATCAAGAGACGGTAGACGGAAGGAATTATATGATCTATGAAAGAGGAAACGCACTGTAAATCAGGAGAGAGACCCAGAGATAATTGATCTATACCGTCGATATGATGAACCCTGAAGTGGGTAGACGACTTGGATGTCTGAACCATTCAGTTAATAGAAGGCAAATAGGTGTTGAAGATAGCAATGTTCGACATTGAAAATGCCAAAGATAGGATGGTTAGGAATTTCTTAAACTTCGAGATTTTCGGGACATTGTCCACGCCACTGGAACCTTCAGATCAATGGTCTGGATCACTGAACCGTTGGCAAATTGATGCAAATATACTAAACTGGGCATATTAACGTATGTGGATCTCTTATAATTCCAAAACATAAGAGATAAAAACAGGAGATTGTGAGAAAGCACAAGAGATGTATTGTACAGCGAGGCGCCCGATTCTCTACATGTGGGTCCCACATTTCGGTGATCCAAACCATTAACCATATGGGGACCATATTGGATGACGGAATGCTCTAAAATTTCTACCGTCATTGGGCTATAAATTCTTCAATTATTAGAAGTGTTAGATAGTCTAATGCTGGATATTTTCTTGGACAGCTCGTCTGTGGAAGGTCCTACGAAATCAACGGTCAAGATCACCAAATCATTGGCCCTACATGAAGAATTTGGTGCCTTTCGAGCCTATTAATTTAGTTGTCTGCGCACCCCATGACTTTCCAAAGAAAGGAGTCCCGTGAATGTACCGCACGTGACGATAGATTCCAATTCGATAGCTGTCTGCCTTTCGATTCCTTTCAGGCTTCAGCCATGACAAAATGGAGTTATTTGATACTGTGGCCGCGAATGACTCTTGATACGCATACACTCAAAAACTCAAATATGAAATGTTTTAAATCAAATTAAACGAACTAAAGTTTGAAAACCACTGTCAAAAGGCCAGATGCCAAATTTTTAACTTAGTTTAAAAATTCTAACATCTGATTCGTGAATACTTTCTTGTTGAAATAGGACCATTGGAATTTTCATTTTTAACCGTCCGATAA